>NC_037680.1:49711067-50011067 GCF_003255815.1 Theropithecus gelada | reverse complement strand
TCAAACAGGGCTCAAAAGATAGGGCCCTTCAGGCATCTTTCTCTCTAGTCTCTCTCTCTCTCTCTCTCTCTCTGTCTCTCTCAGTGCCACATTCATGCAATCAGCAGCACACATAGGAGCAGAGTTCATCTGAGACAGGATGGTGGGGAAGGACTCATGGAAGAGATGAAACTTGAATGTGGTCTTAAAAGATGTGACTGGACGAAGATAAACCCACTGGGAGACAGAGACAGCATCACTTCTGTTGCAATCTGTTGGTTGCAGTAGTTACAAAGTTCCATCCAGGTTCAAGAGGAGACAACATAGACCCCACTTCTTGATAGAGGAACGTCACTGCATCATTTTAAGAAAAGCATATTGGAGTTTCATATACGTGTATAGCTCTATCTTTGGAAAATCTGCCACTTGGGGTAGACCTCTGACCCAGAGAATCTCTGCCTTCACCTACTTCATACTCATTGCTGTCCTTCTTTTGTTCCCCACCCATGCCTACTGAATTCAGAATGTCCTCTCCCTGGACCCTCTGCCTGTAGTCATTTGTCCCTTACAGCCTAGGCTATATACGTCTTTCTCTGCAGAGCCACTGGTTTCCTCTGAAGCTTCTGATGCCTTCCCATTCTTAGCCAGATTTCAGCGTCCTCAGCCTCTGGGCTTCCCTTACCTCTCACGCCATTGTGTTCCCCCCATGGACTCTCCCTGCAGGCTCCCCAGGGCTTCCCAGTAGACCCTAGACACATGGTGCTCCTTCTCAGTTGGGGCCTCCTACCTCAATGTCTTCCGCCCCTCTCTGAGTTTATCTTTGTCCAGTCACAGATTTTAAGGCCACATTCAAGTTTCAGCTCATCCATGAGCCCTTCCCCACCATCCTGTCTCAAATGAACTCTGCTCCTGCGTGTGCTGCTGATTGCACAAATGTGGCACTGAGCAAGTACTGCCTGGCTCATGATGAGGAGCCTGACTCCTACTTCTTTGTATTCCTTCTGTGCTTCGCCAGCACCATGTAAGCATTTCTTGATATTGATCTGCATGGTACAGGTTGAGTGTCCCTTATTTGAAAGTTGGGACCAAATTATTTTGGATTTCAGATTTTTTCAGATTTTGGAATATTTGTGTATACATAATGAGATATCTTGGGGATGAGACCCAAGGCTAAACACAAAATTATTTGTGTTTTATATATGCCTCATACATGTAGCCTGAAGGTAATTTATACAATATTTTAAATAATTTTGTGCATGAAATAAAGTTTGTGTACCTTGAACCATCAGAAAGCAAAGGTGTCACCATCTCAGCCACCCATGCGGACAATCTGTGGTTGTTTGGCATCACCATCATTCCTGACTCTGGATTTATATGCTCCCGATAAGCAATCATTTTCTTACATTTATTTACATGTAAGTACTTAACAGTAAAATAAGATACAAAACTTCTACTTCCCTGGTCAGTGCTTTTGCCTATTAAAACACTATAAAATAGATGTTTAGCAAGTAAAAGCCAAAGGGAAAGCATAGGGGAAAAGAGACAAATGAGAAAAGAGAGAGAGTAGAGCAGAATTTGTCTTAAATGATTAAGAAGATCTTATATCCTACACCAACTTTATCTACATTTTCTTGAAAAGTCAGCAAGAAAGCTCATTTAAGAGTTTGCACAACGTGTCCCTCTAAACTTTTCTATCTGGATCTGTCAGGAAAGCCATACTGAATATTTGCCAAAAGATGGCTCTCATTTATGTTTGGTTCCTAAATGAACTAATTTCCCTGGTTGCCTTGAATTCTCTTCGTTATTTTTTTCAATAAAGGTAGCAATCAGTGTATCATGGAAAGCGGAGAAAGATCTCTCCCCAAACACACACACACACACACACAATCTATTTTTGTCTGGTTTGCCATTTCTATGACTGGTATGTAAGAGTTCCTCTCTAGATCGCTCACAGTTCATTAAGGGGTTGCTCAATTTATTAGGAACCAATCATGCATTTATACATTCTTTTATCTGAAGTGCACTTTCAAATGTTAGACCATACACTAATCAAGTTGAACATGATAATAAGTGCACGTTCACATTGTTAAGGTAAATGACCCAATGCACTTAGAGTGAAGACATATTTGAGCTACAATTTGCCTTTTCATCGCAATATTGAACACTCCCAGCAAGGGTCAGGATGCTGTTGGCAACTGCCTTGGGAAGATTCGATTAATTTCACATTTAGAGCCAGACCCTCTTTGGTGCCCTGTCACTGTTTTCCATTATCCTGTGAAAATACAGCAGAGACAAGATGCAAAATTTGGGACAAACAAAGGAGAATTTTGTAGAATGACAGAGTCAAGTTTAGATAATTTCTAAGTAGTGCAGAGAGGAGCAGGTGGGTGAATGGCCCTAAATAGCTGAAAGTCTGAAAATAATGTATGTTTATTTACATTTGGAACACATTTTGGTGCATGCTTTTCAATTAAGTGGGATTTGTTTTAAAAACAATAATGAAACCACGTGTATAGAAATGACTGAGGAGAAGCTGGAAGAATCTCTATTCCCCCTTTTTCACTCCACTTGGCTCTGCTCCTCTCTATATTCTATTGCACGCTGGGATTGAATCTACTGAATTGCAGATCCAAGCCGAATAGGAGTTTGAACCAAGCTGCCATGAAAGAGGGTTGGGGGTAGTTAAGGACTTGATTTCTCTTCTGTCTTATAAACAATAAGCGGCACAAGTATTTTAGAATAGATAGAAACAGTCTGTAAATCTGAAGTAATGTGTCCTGGCATAAGTTCCCTAGCACAGACAGAGCTGAATGCAGATATTCTCTAGGTTGAACAAGGTCTCCCCGTCACATCACCATTTGATGGCTGAATGTACTAAAATCCAAAAAGAGTGGCAGATTTGCTGAAGAGTAGGAATACTGTGATTAAGCCTTTTGGAAAACAGGTAAAGGCTTTTTGGAACTCACTAAGGGAAATGTAGAAGGCATGCCAAGTCATAGTCCTTGCCAGGCATTTCATCCATATAAATATTTAGTTATATTTAGTTTTCTAATATTCCCTTCTGATGTTCTGGAAGAAAAGGATAGAATCTGACACCCCCTCCATACCACACTTAACACCCTTTCGCTTATTTGATGGTATTACAGATGAATAGTCGAACAACCTCACATGGAAGCTAAGTATAAATCATATTTCTCAACATACTGGTTTTAGAATGAGTTGGTTTTACTGCATAAATGCATATCGAACCAGGCAAAAAAGACAAAGAAGACAAGACTCTGTGTGTGTGTGTGTGTGTGTGTGTGTGTGTGTGTGTGTGTGTGTCAGAGAGAGAGAGAGAGAAGAGCGAAAGAGAATGGGATTCATTTTCACACTAGGGAGCTTCTGGAGCTAGTCTCTTGCTTTGTCTCTTCGTTGTCATGTAATTACCATCACCAGGTAATACTTACTGAGCACCCCGGTGAGCTCAGCTTTGCTGACCATTTTGCACTTACTTAAAACATCCTCATCATTGCTCAGTAGAAGCTTATGAGCTGATGAAGAACTGACCATGAATCCAGATGAGGAATATCAAGCAACTGATGTTCTGCATGACATACGGGACAAACTTTAAACACAGAGGGCTATCGCTAGCTGTTCCGGTTTGAATTCCCTAGGCCTCAGTTTGGGGAATTGGACCATGGTCTCTTTATATCCTCTTCAACTCTAACATTCTATTTTTTAATTTATTATTTTCATTTTCATTTATGAGCAAACCAAAACTTTCTAAGTTTCATCAAGAACATTATTAGAAAGTATGACATTTTTAACATAAGCGCTTCTCATGTATTATTTCATCCTCATAACAACCCAGAGAGAACTTTTGGAATTCTTATTAGGCTAATGAGAAAAATGAGGTAGCCAAGGACACCTAGAAAGTGGTGGAGCTGGGATCTCAACTTGTTTGATCAGTCTCCTGAGACTGGGGACATGACCACTGAGCTATGCCGACTCCTCACTTCTCCAACCCATCAGAAATGCCTTTGATTGTGTACTGGATGAAACAGCAGATAGTTGAAGTACCCTGCCTTGGAGTGCTACTCTATCTTTGGTACATAGTTTAACGTTTGATTTTCTAGAACCTCCTCGTCATGGTTTCACCAGCTATCAGCTCTAATACACAACTATCATTTGCAAAACTCTTGATTCCTGAAAATTAGCTAGGTCACTAAGTATGTCAGCTGTAATAATGTAGCAGCTAATTCTTTTAAAAACAGAAAACTGTATATTAGAATTGCCACTGGCAACACATCTGACCTAGACCATCCATCCTCTCTTAACTGGAAATTTATCATTATGGAGAAAGTAATTTTGTTCTTTCCAAACCCTCAGCCACCAACTGGGCCAGTTTTTTGCTTCTGCATATTTCACTGAAGTTGCTGCTTGGAAATTAACCAACCATAATTACTTATTTATGTGCATATTTCTGAAACTGTAATAATCTGTGAAACTGCCTTGGAAATTTCTGACAACTTGGTTTGCATGAAAGTCTATCAATTTTGTCCTTAAATTCTTTGTTCCTGACGAACTTCTGTAAAAATCTTTGTTCTGGAATAAGAGATGTTCTTTATAATTCCTCCAAACTGTGTCTCCTGCTCCCATTGTTAACAAAATCACTAGCTTTCCTTTTTATCTCTCTGGTTCCTTTGTTCCACATTATTCTCCTCTTTTTAATTTGTTACCATATAATACATGTCATTTTTGGAAAATTAGAAATTGTAAATAAGCAAAAGAAGAGAAGGATGAGGAGGAAGAAAGGAGGAAAAAAGGAGAGGAGAAAAATAAGCTGTTTCTATCTTTTGGTGCTTATGCCCTCTCCCAACCATATAAATATGTACACATATTTTTATTAAAATGTCTATATTGATGAATAGTTTACATATAATAAATTGCAAATGTAATACATTAAATGTAATAGAATTAAGTTAAATTAATTGCACATATAATAAATTGCAGTGTATAGTTTAATGTTTTCATGTGTGTACATACCTGTGAAACCATGACCACAATTAAGAGAGTGGACATATCCATCCCCCTCAGAGTGATGGGAATGCAATTGCCACTTGCAATCCCTCCATCCTGCCTCTCTCTTCCTGCCCTTCCCCTTATTGTTCATCGTTCGGCAACTATAGATCTGCTTTTTGTCACTATAGGTTAAATTTTCTAGAATTTTGTATACATGGTATCATACATTATGTACTATTTTTTATCTGACTTTTTTACTCAGCATAAATTATCTTGAGATTCATTCGTGTTGTAGCATGATGATTAATTGTTCACCTCTTTTCACTGCTGAATAGAATTCCATTTTGTGGATATTCCAGTTTGTTTATCCTTTCACCTGTTAAGGAGATTTGGTTTGTTTCTTCTTTTGGCTATTATAAATCAAGCTTCTATGGACATTTGTATACAACTCTTTGTATGGATATAAGCTTTATTTCTGTTGGTTAGATACCTAGGAGTGGAATGACTGAGTAACACAGTAGTATGTTTAACTTTTATGAAATTGTTTCCAAGTGTTTGTACCACTTTTCATTTCCACCAGCAGTACATGAGAATTTCAATTCCTCTACGTTTTTGCCAACTCTTGATGTGGTTAGTTTTTAAGTTTTTGGATATTATAATAGATGCATAATGATATCTCATTGTAGTTAATGTGCATTTCCCAAAGACTAATGACACTGAGCATCTTTTTCACGGGCGTATGTGCCAACATATATCCTCTTCGCTTACTTTTAAAAATTGGGTTATTTATTTTTTGTTATTGAGTTTTGAGACTCCTTGTTATATTCTGGATGCAAATGCTTTATTTAACATATTATTTGCAAATATGTCTCCAAGTCTGTAGCTTGACAGTGTCTTTTGTAGAGCAGAAGTTTTTCATTCTGATACAGTTATTATTTTTAATATGTTTAATGTCATATATAAGAAATCTTTGCCTAACCCAAGATCATAAAGGTTTTCTCCTATGCTTTCTTCTAGAAATTTTATAGTTGAATATTCTATTAGGTTTAAGATCTTGTTTGAATCAATTTTTATATGGTGTGAGGTATGCAACAATGTTTTCCTCCTCCTCCTCCTCCTCCTCCTCCTCCTCCTCCTCCTCCTCCTTCCTCTTGTTCTTCTCCTTCTTCTTCATTATGGATACTCAATTGTTCCAACATCATTTGTTGAAAATATTATCCCTTCCCTACATTTTTGTCAAAAATCAGTTGTCCTTATATTTAAGTCTATTATTGGAATCTATTCTGTTATATTGATCTACTTGTCTGTCTTTACACGAATACCACACTATCTTTAAAATACCTTTTGAAATTAGGCAATACTCCAACTTAGTTCTTTTTCAGAGTTATTTTGGTTATTCAGGTTTTTCGCATTTCCATTACACATAAATTTTATAAATCAGCTTGTCAATTTCTATTAAAAACGCTGCTGGGATTTTGACTGGGGTAATTTTGATTCTTTGTATAAATTTGAAAGGAATCGACATCTTGACAACATTGAGTCTTCTGACCCACAAATGTGGGATTTATCTCCATTTGTTTAGGTCTTCTTTAATTTCCATCAGCAGTATTTTGCAGTTTTTAGTGCATAGGTCTTTCGTATTTTTGTCAGATTTACTTTTACATTATTCTAAATGGTATGCTTAAAATTTTCAATTTTCAATTGTTCTTTGTTGGTATACAGAAGTACTGATTTTTGTATATCGATCTTGTATCCTGCAACCATTATTGCTTCTAGCAGCTTTCTTATAGATTTAATTGTACTCCATATAGAGAGTCATGTTGTCTGCAAATGAAGACAACTTCACTTCTATCTTTCTAATTTGGATATCTTTTGTTTCTTTTTCTTGGCTTACTCCCCTCCCTAGAATCTCCAGTGCACTGTTAAATACCAACATTGAGGGTGGATATCCTTGTCTTGTTTCTGATATCAGGGGGAAAGCATTCTGTCTTTTACTGTTAGTTGTAGGTTCTATACAGATGTGCTTTATCAAGTTGCAGAAGTTTACTTTAAAAAGTCTTTTAAATTGACAAATAATAATTGTACATATTCATGGGATACATAGTGACATTTTGATATATACAATGTAGAGTTATCAGATCGGGGTAATCATATCCATCATCTCAACATTTATCCTTTTTTTTTTTTTGTATTGGGAACATGCAATATCCTCCTCCTACCTATTGGAAACTATATATTATTGTTAACTGTAGTCATCCTCCAGTGATATAGAACACTAGAATGTATCCCTCCTATGTAGCTGTACTTTTATGTCCTGTAACAAATCTCTCCCAGTCTCTTCCTTTCTCCTACTCTTCCAAGCCTCTACTATTTTCTGTTCTACTTTTTACTTACATGAAATTAACTTTTTAAAAAAAGTTCCACATATGAGTGAGAACATGCAGTGTTTAATTTTCTGTTCCTGGCTTATTTCACTTAACATAATGTCCTACAGTTTCATCTGTGTTGCTGTCAATGGCAGGAATTCATTACTTTTTATGACTGGGTAGTATTTCATTGTGTATATATACCACATTTTCTTTATTCATTCATCTGTTGGAAGTTCAATTTTATTACTAGTTTGTTAAGAGTTTTTTTTTTTTCAGGAATGAATATTAGATTTCATTCAATGCTTTGTCTGCATTTTTCAGGTAATCTTAGGAATTTTCTTTTTATAGTTTGTTAATATTGTGAATTATTTTTACTGATTTTTATGCCTGAGTCATGCTATCTTAGCACATTTATATATTATTGAATTTGACTTGCTTTGTTTATACGTTTTGTATCTGTATTCTTGAGGTCTATTTGTCTATAGTTTTCTTGCAATGTCTTTGTCAAATTTTGATATCAGGGTAATTCTGGTTTAATACGATGTGTTTGGAAGTCTTGTCTTCTTTTCAATTATTGGAAAGTTTGTATAGAATTGGCATTATTTTTTCCTTAAATATTTGGTAGGATTCTAGTAAAGCAATCTGGACTTAGAGTTTTCTTTTTTGGAAGACTTTTAATTCCAAATTCAGTATCTTAAACAGATACAAGGGTACTAAAAATATGTATTTCCCAGCACTTTGGGAGGCCGAGGTGGGTGGATCACCTGAGGTTAGGAGTTCGAGACCAGCCTGGCCAACATGGTGAAACCCGGTTTCTACTAAAAATACAAAAATTAGCTGAGCATGGTGGCGCATGCCTGTAATCCCACCTACTTGGGAGGCTGAGGCAGGAGGTTGCAGTGAGCTGAGATTGCACCACTGCACTCCAGCCTGGGTGACAAAGCGAGACTCCATCTCAAAAAAAAAAATTATATATTTCTTTTTGAGTTAACTTTGGTTGTTCATATCTTCCAAGGAATTTGCCCATTTCTTCTCAGTTGTTGAATTTTTTGGCATGAAGTTGTTGACAATATTCCCTTATTGTCCTTGTAACAGGATATGTTATGAATTCACTACTCTCATTTCTGATTTTGGTAATTTGTATCATCACTTTCTTTTTCCTGATCAGTCTGACTAGAGGTTACAAATTTCACTGATTTTTTTTTAAAGAGCCAGCTTTTGGTTTTATTGCTTTTTCCTTTTGTGTTTTGTTTTCTATGTCTTTTCTTTCCTGCTCTAATCCTTATTATTTTCTTTCTTCTTCTTATAAATTTGGTTTTCTTTTTATAGTTTCTTAAGCTGGAAGCTGAAGACACTGATTTGAGATCTTTTATCTTTTGTAAAACAGGCATTTCTACAAGTTCCCTCCAAGTACTGCCTCAGCAGCATCCTACAGATTCTATGACGTTGTGTTTTCATTTTGATTTGGTCCAAAACATTTTATAATTTTATTTTTGATGGTTATTTGCCCCATAGATTATTTAGAAGTGTGCTATTAATTTCCAAATATTTGGAGATTTTCCAGAAATATTTTTGTTATTGAATTTAATTCCACTGTAGTTAGAAAACAAAACATGTATAACTTGTATCCCTTTAACTTTATTAAGACTTGTCTTTTGGCCCAGAATATGGTGTATGCTATAGTCTAAATATTTATGTCCTCCTCAAATTGTTACAGTTAAATTCTTACCCCAGGATCATATTACAAGACAAGGCCTTTGGGAGGTGATCAGGTCATGATGGCAGAGCCCTTATGAATGGGATTAATGCCCTTTTAAAGGAGATCCCAGAGAAGCTCTTGTATCTTCCACTATGTGAGAACACAGTGGAAAAGTGCTGTCTATGTACCAAGAAGTGGGCTGTCACCAGACACTGAGTATGTCAGCATCTTGATCTTGGACTTCCCAGCTTCCAGAACTGTGAGAAATAAATGTATGTTGTTCATAAACCACCGAGTTTACATTTTCTTATGGCAGCCTGAGTGAGCTAAGACAGTCTATCTTTAGAGTTGTTCTGTATGGACTCAAAAAGGATGCATATTCTGCTGCTGTTGGGTGGAGAGTTCTCTAATGCCAACCGGTCTCATTGGTTGATAGTGTTGTTCGAACATTCTATATCCTCACTTTCTTATCCACTTATCAATTGTTGGGAGAAGGCAGTTGAAATCTCTGACTCTAAATTCAGGTTTTTCCATTTCTCCTTGAAGTTCTTTCTATTTTTACTCCCACGTATTTTACAGATATGTGATTATGGGCATAAGCATTTAGAATTCTTACGTCTTTTAAACAAACCCTTTATCATGATAAAATGCCTTTTTAAATCTCTGGTAATATTCTTTGCTCCAAAATCTACATTGTCCGATATTTAATATAGCCACTTCAGCTTTCATTTGAATGGTATTAACGTGGAATATCTTTTCCCATTCTTTAGCTTTTAATACATTCTTTAGCTTTTAGTGTTTTAATATTTTAAATGCATTTTCTGTAGATAGCATATAGTTGAGTCTTGCTTTTAAAAAATATATCCAGATAGCCTATTCCTTTTAATTGTGGAACTGAGACCACTGTGTTTAATTTGATTGCTGATATGTTTCATTTTAAATCTATCACCTTGCTATTTCTTCTCTATGTGTCTATTTTCTGTATTGCTGCATGTGTTCTTTGTTATCCTTTTTCTCTTTTTCTGTCCTCTTATGGATTGGTTGGTTTTTCATGATTACATTTTATCACATTTGTTAGTTTATTAGGTAAAACTTTTTGGTTTGTTTTTTAAAAATAAACAGTCAAGTAGCTTTTAAAGTTGTTTTACAGAGATAATAAGAAAAAATACCTTGTATATTCTACTTACCATTTTTGATGCATTTCATTGCCTTGTATAGATTCATATTTCCATGTATAATCATTTTCCCTTTACCTGAAAGACTTAAACATAGTTTTGTAGTACAAGCCTGCTAGTAATACATTCTTTAAGATTTTGTGTGTTTGAAAATATCTTATTTTGTCTTCATTTTTGAAAGATATCATTGCTGCACATAGAATCTAAATTGACAATTTTTTTCTTTCAGTACTTAACGATGCTACTCCCCTGTCTTCTTGCTTGCATTCCTTCTGCAGGGAGCCTGCTGTCATCCTTATCTGTTCTTCTGTAGCATGTCTGTTTATTTATTTATTTTTTTTCTGGCTTCCTTTGAGATTTTCTTTCTATCACTGGTTTTGAATAAGTTGACTATAATGTGCCTTGGTGTAGATTCCTTCTTGTTTCTTTGAGTACTTGGGTTTGTTGAGTTTCTTGAATCTATGTCATTATAGTTTTCATCAAATTTGAAACCTTTTTGGCCATTATTTATTCAAATATTTTTTTCTTTACCCGTCTTTATCTCTTCTCTTTTAGGAACTCTTCACATGTATACTAGGCTTCTTAAAGTTGTCCCACAGTGCACCAAATCTCTGTTCATATTTTTAAAATTATCTTTTTCCTCCTTGTTTTATTTTTGACAGTTTTTATTGCTATGTCTTCAAATTTACTAATCCTTTATTCTTCATGTGAAATCTATCATTAATCCCATTCAGTGTAATTTTTTTAATCTTAGATACTGTATATTTAATCCCCCAAAGTTTGACTGGGGCCTTCTTCAAAAATATTTCCATGTCTTTACTTAACTGTTAAAAATTTAAATCACAATTACAACAACTCCTTTAGCATCCTTGTCTGCCAATTCTAACATCTGCGTCATGTTTTTTCTCCTCATTATGGATTGCATTTCACCTCTTCTTTGCATGTCTGGTAATTGCGATTAGATACCAGTCATTCTGAACATTACTTGCTGTGTGCTGGGCATTTTCGTATTTCTCTAAACATTATTGAGCTTTGTTTTTGACATAGTTAAGTTACTTTGAAAGAGTTTAATCTTTTTAAACCCTTTTAAACTTTTAAGGTTTATCAGGCAGGATTGAAGCAGTGCTCAATCTGTTGCTAATCTCCATTACTGAGGCAAAACTCTGTGTATACCCTACCCAAGGCCCGATGTATCTTGAGATTTTCCAGTCTATCTGGGTAGAGGAGAGGGGAACTGGCACTATGCCTGGCCCTATTTGTGTGTCAGGCAGTGTTCTCTCATTCTTGTGAGTGGCCTCAGTTAGTTTCTCATATGATCAGTACCAAGCTGAATACTCAAAAATGACCCTCTGGGTATTTCCAGTTTTCTCTCTGTGCAGCTCTCTCTTTTCAGATGCTCCGTCCTGCAAACCCAGGCAGAGACCAGTTGATTCTATGAGTTGCAGAGGTGGAAGAGAAAGTACTTTCTGCTTGGGTTTCTCCTCCTTGCACTGCAGTCCAGAAACTCTCAAAGCAGTAAGCTAGGAAGGTAACAGGGCTCATCTCATTTATTTTCCATTTCCGGGAGATCACTGTCCTTTGTTGACAGGTGTACACATAGCATCTTGAACATTATTATTATTATTATTATGAGATGGAATCTCACTCTGTCACCTAGGCTGGAGTGCAATGGCGCGATCTCAGCTCACTGCAACTTCCGTCTCCCAGGTTCAAGTGATTCTCCTGCCTCAGCCTCCTGAGTAGCTGAGGATTACAGGCATGAACCACTGCGTCCGGCCTGAAAATTATTTTTTATACATTTTGTCCATTTTTTGGTTGTTTCTGACAGGAGGATAAATCTGTTTGCTGTTACTCCATACTGGCCAGAAGCAGAATTTCATCCATTAAATGTTTTAATTTCATTGTTTTACTTTAAAATATTTAAGGAATTTATTTTGACATAAAAAATGACTTTCACAGTACTATTTTAAATGGTTGTATAGTATCCTACCGTTTCAACAGACCAGAACTTTCTAAGACAATTTCTTATTATTCTATATTTATATTAATTCATTTTTTTCCTACCATTAAAAATAATGTTAGGATAAACATTCCTGAAGCTAAATATTTATAAACTTCCCTAATTACTTCCTTAAAAGGAATGCCTAGAAATTGATTTCCTGAGTCAAATTTATACGGATCTTTGAGGAATTTTGTGTGTTTTGTCAAAATTCTCTCTGGAAAGTTTATGTATTTTTCGGTTTGTTTTACTTATTTCCTCTCTAATTTGTTAATGTATCTATTTTTTTCCTCTTTCCCTTGATTTTTTATTGCCTACCACATGTTCTTACAAAATCCTACAATTTATGTTTTCCCAGAAAAGGAAAGGAAAGCCATGTCGATTGAAAATGTGACATTATTCAGCCTGCTTTCATGACCTCAGGAATTGCAGCAAGCTCGCTTCAGGATCCTGCTGTCCCCAGCTGGTGTTTGCTCAGTGGCGTCTACTCTCCCACGAATCTCCTTTCCAAGTTCAGGCTTTATGGCTCAGCTAAAGAAAAATGTCACCACTCTAGGAAAACAGCAGGATGGCTGATATTTCTAGAGTGAGCAAGACACCGGAGCAAGACAGGGACAGTGTTTGGTGCATCAGAAGACTCACTTGGAGGGATTTTTTTTTTTTTTTTCTGTGACTCTTTCCCGTCTCCGAAATGTGCTGTGTCTAAATTTCATATTTTAACTCTCTGGATGAGACAGAAAAACCTCCAAGACACTTATGCCTCCTTCCCACTGGGGGAAAGACAATTCTTGGCAGCTGTTACAAAAAGAGGAGCTCAAGAGTTACTAATGGGAAAAAAAAAACATGTGGAAAAATCCTGAAATGAAAGATTGATGATGGGGCCTCACAGGCAACTCCTCTTAAAAGAGAATTTTTAAGTCTCCAAGCAAATGATAATATGACAACACAGACTAATTGCTGCTTTCTCTTTAAAAATTACAAAACTATCCTATACTCATGGGAGATATTTTTTAAGATTTGAAACTGCTGTAGCTGGGCATTGTGGTACACGCCTCTAGTCCCAGCTACTCGGGAGGCTGAGGCAGGAGAATTGTTTGAACCCAGGAGGCAGAGGTTGCAGTGAGCTGAGATTGTGCCACTGCACTCCGGCCTGAATGACAGAGCAACACTCCGTCTGAAAAAAACAAACAAAAAAAGAAGCTGCTTTAGTGATTATAATAAAAAGAAAATAGGTTTTTATTTATCTCTATAACATTTGATGAAGAACTATCTGATGTGTTTTCCTTATTCTATTTTTTTTTTTTTTTTTTTTTTTTTTTGGGGTTGTGTCTTTCTCTTCTTGCCCAGGCTGGAGTGAAGTGGTGTGATCTCGGCTCACTGCAACCTCCACCTCCCGGGTTCAAGCAATTCTTCTGCCTCAGCCTCCCAAGTAGCTAGGACTACGGGCGTGTGCCACCACGCCCGGCTAATTTTTTGTATTTTTAATAGATAGGGTTTCACTGTGTCAGCCAGGATGGTCCCAATCTCCTGGCCTAGTGATCCGCCCACCTTGGCCTCCCAAAGTGCTGGAATTACAGGTATGAGCCACCAAATCCAGTCATATTTTCCATATTCTTAACTGCAAGGCATATGCACCTTTTGAGGGTGGGAGGTTCGGAAACGGTTGGTATAGGACCCGGTGGGGTTGTAGCTTGGAGTGGCCTGGGAGTTGAGAACAGGTAAGAGTTGTCTTTGGAATCAGATAAACATGGATCTGAATTCCAGCTCTGTCCTTAGAGTGGTGTGACCTTGCACCAGTCATTTCACTGTTTAAGCCTCAGTTCCATATCTGTAACAGTGGATGATATTCTTATCAGAAGGTTTTGTGAAGAATAAGAGAGATGATACAGGGTGTCTATAATGAACAGAAACAGGCAGTGTTCCTTTTGGCAGATTGAAGACGCCATTGATATCATGTGCCCAAGATGATGGTCACCCTTGCATGTGGGCACTTATCACTTAGCACAGAGCAAGCACTCAATAAAGTGCTACCTCTCGTAAGTAAGGTGGCAAAATGAATGCGTTGGTATTATGCCTCTTTTTAGTAGTGGGAATATAATTTGACTCTTTGAGGACTGCCAGTGGAATTGTTGGTAAGTGACTTGTATATTAATATAAGAGTGGGGAGAAGTGATGTAAATCTCCACTGTGTGGAATCTGCACCGTGAGCATCCTGAAAGGTGGATGCTCATTATGGCTCTTTAGTTCTGCAGGCCCCTCTGCAGAAGGCACTTTTGTTTCACTGAACTTTGCAATGGATCTGGAGTTGAGTTTGCTGGTAGAATTAGAGCTGAAGTCCTCTGGGTGATAAAGGGAGAAGAGTCGTTGGGAAAAAGGCAATGGTGGTGAAAGAAGTGGAAGGAAAGAGGGGAAGAACAGTCAACACAAAGGTGCCTGCCGCTACACTCTGCGCAATGGTGCAGCCTATGATAAATCTACTTGGCAGAGTGGCCAAAAGGTTTTTTAAGAACAGAGGTACCTAATATTCTATGTCAAGCTGTTGTATGACTCCCCCATTACCTAACACCTTCAGGGAATTTCTGTCCTATTCATTGGTCCGTGATTCTTCTCTGCTTAAACCCATCTGAGCCCATTTTCTCCCACTCATATCTAGCCACACTGACCTCCTGTCTGTTCCTGAATTATGGCAAGCAAACTTCAGGTTTGCAGGCATTTGAAGCTGTCATTCCACCTACTTGGATGGCCACAGAGCGCACCCCTCACTTGTTTCAGGTTTAAGTTCAAAAGTCACTTTCTAAGCCAGGCGCAGTGGCTCAAGTCTGTAATCCCAGCACTCTGGGAGGCTGAGGCAGGCAGATTGCTTGAGCCCAGGAGTTTGAGACCAATGGTGAAACCCCGTCTCCATTAAAAATACAAAAATTAGCCAGGCATGGTGGCACAGCCTGCAGTCCCAGCTACTCAGGAGGCTAAGGTGGGAGGATGGCCTGAACCCAGGAGGTGGAGGCTGCAGTGAGCCGAGGTCATGCCACTGCACTCCAGCCTGGGCAACAGAGTGAGACCCTGAATCAAAAAGAAAACAAAAGTCACTTTCTAAATAAAACTTTCCCTGACCAAATATATAAAATAGTTAAGTCCCCAAACAAATAATATGGCAACACAGACTAATTGCTGTTTTCTTTTGAAACCTCCCCCATGTCTTATCTTGGTGGTGTGTTGGAGCTAGCTCATATGGACATGTAAGAACTGATTGCTGAATTTTTAGGAATTTTGAAAGCTGGTTATTAAACATGGCATTTTAAAAAATTGAATTATATAAATCCACAATTAACTAAATTATACTAAAAGCAAAGATGGTAAATTCTCAAACATTACTTCCTATTTTGTTACATTTTACTATTACCTAAGCTTTTGATGTGCTTGGCACAATTGATATTTTGGGCCAAATAATTCCTTGTTTGGGAGTCTCCTCTGCATTGTAGGATGTTTAGCAGCATCTTTGGCCTCCACCCACTGGACGCAAATAGCATCCTGCCCAACACAATGTCTAGTGACAACCAAAAAAGTCTCTAGATATTACCAATTTCCCCTGGGGGACAAAATTGCCTCCTGCTGAGCACCACTAATCCATATGGCTGAAATACTGTACAATGATGCGCTACTGTGTCTCTCGCAATTCTTGGTGTGTAGCATCAAGTTGACGGTTTGAAATCAGTCATGGTAAGAGTATTTACACCATGGAAATCTATAAGTGCAAAGCAGGGCTTAATTTTATTGTTTTGTTTATTGCCCATGATGCAGATGTGTTATATCTATAGCAATTACATTAGGGAAAGTACAAAACTTTAGAAAATATCCTGTTGATATTTAAATACTATTTTCCAATTCAGCAATGAAGTCATTCATGTCATTGCTGAATGGGAGTAGTTTTGACATACATCTTTATTATTTCATTTTTGTTTTCTCTTAAAATAAGTAAAATTATCGATTAATATTCGTGTTGGGATGACATTTATTTGTCCATTTCAACCAGAGCATAGGTATGGAGGTAAGATTTTGGCAAAAATCAGAGAATCAGTAAACTATACGGAATTTAGAATAAAGAGTATCATACATTTTGTTATTATTTGTAAACTGTGTGCTACAAATTTTTATATAGTAAAATTCATAATAAATATAAAATATATAATCATGATATATTATATAATACATATTTAAATAAAATGTACAATTTATAATGTACACATATACATGCACAGCCTTTTTTTTGTTTTACTTTTATTTTATTTTATTTTTTTTCTTTTTTTTAAATTATACTTTAAGTTCTAGGGTACATGCGCATAACGTGCAGGTTTGCTACATATGTATACTTGTGCCATGTTGATGTGCTGCACCCATCAACTTGTCAGCACCCATCAACTCATCATTTACATCAGGTATAACTCCCAATGCAATCCCTCTCCCCTCCCCCCTCCCCGTGATAGGCCCCGGTGTGTGATGTTCCCCTTCCCGAGTCCAAGTGATCTCATTGTTCAGTTCCCACCTATGAGTGAGAACATGCAGTGTTTGGTTTTCTGTTCTTGCGACAGTTTGCTGAGAATGATGGTTTCCAGCTGCATCCATGTCCCTACAAAGGACACAAACTCATCCTTTTTTATGGCTGCATAGTATTCCATGGTGTATATGTGCCACATTTTCCTAATCCAGTCTGTCACTGATGGACATTTGGGTTGATTCCAAGTCTTTGCTATTGTGAATAGTGCCGCAATAAACATATGTGTGCGTGTGTCTTTATAGCAGCATGATTTATAATCCTTTGGGTATATACCCAGTAATGGGATGGCTGGGTCATATGGTACTTCTAGTTCTAGATCCTTGAGGAATCGACATACTGTTTTCCATAATGGTTGAACCAGTTTACAATCCCACTAACAGTGTAAAAGTGTTCCTATTTCTCCACATCCTCTCCAGCACCTGTTGTTTCCTGACTTTTTAATGATTGCCATTCTAACTGGTGTGAGATGGTATCTCATTGTGGTTTTGATTTGCATTTCTCTGATGGCCAGTGATGATGAGCATTTTTTCATGTGTCTGTTGGCTGTATGAATGTCCTCTTTTGAGAAATGTCTATTCATATCCTTTGCCCACTTTTTGATGGGGTTGTTTGTTTTTTTCTTGTAAATTTGTTTGAGTTCTTTGTAGGTTCTGGATATTAGCCCTTTGTCTGATGAGTAGATTGCAAAAATTTTCTCCCGTTCTGTAGGTTGCCTGTTCACTCTGGTGGTAGTTTCTTTTGCTGCATGCACACACTTTTACCCAAAGAGCCTGTAGTCAAACATTTATCATTATTTCCTTTCCCCTTTTATTCACCTAATAAATATCCATCACCATGTGCCAGGTCCTATTCTAGGTGTTGCAAATAGGTTAATGAACAAAAAAACAAAACAAACAAATTCCCCGCCCTTATGGAGCTGACATTTTCATGAAACGTTCTCAGTGTCTGTAATGCCAATACTATCAGGCAGACCATGTATTTACTTATCTATTGTCTTATTGCTTTATTGCACATCTTCCTTCAGTAAAATGTAAGCTCCGTGAGAACATGCATGATTTGTGAATGAATGGATCATTGAAGGAACTTGCACAGTACTTGTGTGTCAAGAAAAGAAGCTGAGTTTCACACCCAGGAGAGACAGTACCCGTGAGATGACAAAGCAAGCCATAAATTGAACTAATTTAGTGGTAGCAGAAGCTCAGACAGAAGTGAGTATGAGAATTTAAGCCCTCCGGGATTTGCAGAATTTTCAAAAAGCCCTTGCACTTTCCACATGGTGTTTGGACTAAGCTTTACCATAAGGAGCAGTGTCACTTCAGCTGATACTGAGCCGCTATCTGCCCAGGAGAGTCTGAACTGGAGGCAGTCCACAGGCACATCTCAGTGTCAACCCGTCCCTTACAACTGAGCCAGGGGTGCATGCTCCCAGTGAGTGCCAAATTGTAGATCCGTGATACAAGGGACACAAATAGACGCAGCACAGGCTGTGATGGACCCTGGAATAGCATCTAGAGTGAGAATAAAGTTGTGGAAATGTCTTTGAAATCAGCTTCACTGTGATTGAGGGCAGCAGGAGGTTTGAGACTGAAGGTTCCTGATAGAAATCCATACAGAAAACCAAGCAAAAAGGTCCCTGGAGGTTGGCGGGTAAGCCAACATCAATAGGCTATTTATTTAAATGTTGAGGTATTTCCTGAGAGGGCAACAGACGGTGTTGGCAAATTTGCATGGTCTAATCAGTGATTTGCACCTCCATTCCATCTGCTCAAACAGTATCTGTAAATGGCTAAGCTCGGAGTACCATCAATCAGTCAAGTGTTGGTTTTACTGGTGGAGGCCACAAGCTCCCAGAAATGGGTGTTCTTTCAGGAAACAGTGGACAGGACCTGGGAGGACATTTGAAATTGAGGCT
This sequence comes from Theropithecus gelada, assembly GCF_003255815.1. Classification (NCBI taxonomy): domain Eukaryota; kingdom Metazoa; phylum Chordata; class Mammalia; order Primates; family Cercopithecidae; genus Theropithecus; species Theropithecus gelada. Next base: position 49,992,378 of record NC_037680.1, on the reverse strand, counting down.
GGACTGTGCCATGGAAGGAGAGGCTACGTGAAGGAGGAAGAGCGATACAGGGTGCCAGAGCCAGTGGAACCTAGTGTTACCGGCAGCCTGGTCTCAAGCCCCTCGGAATCGATGGCCAAAGGCTTAACAAGACTAAAACAGATTCTCACTAATGAGTCCAATATCTGACTATGATCCCTTGGATACAGCCAAATAACATGGTACGTGTAGTAAGATTGGAAAGATCTTTGCAGAGAGGCACAGGAAGTTGGCATTAAATGGAGAAAGGAAGCTGAGTTAGAGTAAGGCAGGGGTTCCTGGGTTTATTAGGAGAAAAATTATGTTCTAGAGCAAGCTTGTCTGACCTGCAGCCCAGGATGGCTTTGAATGTGGTCCAACATAAATTGGTAAACTTTCTTAAAACATTATGAGATTTTTTTGCAATTTTTTAAAGATCATCAGCTATTGTTAGTGTTACTATATTTTATGTCTTACCCAAGACAATTCTTCTTCTTCAGTGTGGCCCCGGGAAGCCAAAATATTGGATGTCCCTGCAAAGACTCGGGTTGCTTGAGAGACATGGAGGACCACGGTCTTCCTACTGTTAGAAAGGTTAACTCGGAAGGGGAAGGAGGAGACGGCAAAGTAGAAGGAAACACCTCTTCTCACAGAGTAACCCAGAATGAGCCCAAGGTTCAGAGTTGCCTTGAGCTGCTTTGCTGTGGGGAAGAGTGGCCCAGCAGGCCACGCCTCCCGCCATCACCCGCTGAGGAACTTGGTCAGTGACTATGCCCACACGTTTGCTACCATGTGGGATCACCAGCCTGACAGTCCCCATCACCGTTGTCTTCAGTGGGAGGAGACTGAGCTTGTTTCCGGATACCCAGGCAGGCCCGCCTCTCTGGCCAGGGCCCCACCCAGCTTCAGAAGTGAATGCTCAGGGAGGAATGCTGGTGGAAATACCTTTGGACCCCATGACACAGAAACCCCAAGCTTTTGTTTTTGTGTGGGTGGAAAAGAGACATTTTTCTTGGCAAACAGCATCCATGCTGAGAATCTAACACAGTTCATGAAAAAACAACAATGTCCCTAGAAAGGGTGAAAAAATGAGAACAATGCCAGATCCATCCCGAGCCTCTGAAAAAATCGGCTCAATGACAAACTTTTCTCCTTGCTGAGGGGGCAGAGTACTCTGAGGACAAGACTGCCGAGGGCCTGGAATCCTGTTTTCTTCCTCACTATACCTCATAGGAGAGTCAGAGACAGAATATACACTGCAGGTGGAAGACAAGGACATTATCAGATTCTTATAAACAGTATCTTTCTTTCCCTTCTCTGGGTTTACCATGGCCACACGGTTCCAAAGTAATGTGGAGGTTCAAGAACAACAGTTTTGAATAGCTTTTTATGAACATTCTTAACTCTACAAAGCTAAGGAGAGCGGCTCAGGCAGGCCTGAGACTTTCGACTCTGCCTTCCCATCTCACAGCTTTGTTGGGAGGGGCATTCCTTCCCAGCAAACACTGGCAGGACACTCTGCTGGGGCCCGCTGCGCCTCTACTCCAGCTTCAGAGTCTGTGGTGTTTGGGTTCCTGTTCTGGCTTGGTTTCCAGGCCACCTCTTCCATGCCAATTCTTCTTTCTCCAAAATCAACAAAGATAGACTCTCATTGGTTGGGAAAGTGTGACCCATTGAAATAAAAGCCAGAGCTTTGATTCATCCAAAACAATGATCTTATGGAAAATCGTGGGGACAAATTCATCCCTAAAATGACCACAGGGATGAGGCGTATGTGTGCTACTGGCGTTTAGTGAGAGTGGTGAGCTGGAGGTTTTAGTCCTGTGCAATGAAAAACTGCCTCACCTTCTGCTCAATTTTCAAATATTCCCCACTGGACATTCACACTGGTAAAAAACCATCTGTGATCACCCGAAACTATGATGGACAACCTTTTAAAAAATACATATACCCTTTTATGCATAAGCATGAAGTATTTTGTATAGATTTAGAAATGCTCTTTTTTTTTTAGAGATATTGTATAAACCAAGGGAGGCTGCATTTTGTTTCATTTGGAACTTGACCAGAAGTTGTTCCCAGTTAGAAAACCGCACCACCAATTCCAACACAGCTGACAGTATTGAATGCACCAATACAATCCAGCGCTCTAAGTCTGTTTGCAGCTCTCACATTCAGGTTGATTCTACATGTAGTTGATAGGAGTCTCCAGGCCTGAGCATCTGTCTATTGAAATACATCTCATGTTATTATTCATTACTGCCTTTTATATGCTTTCATATTATGGTTCATCCATTTTATGGGCTTTAAAAAATTCTTTGTCTAGGTAGGTTGAATTTCATGTTAAGATAGTAAAGGGCGCATTATAAGAGATCCATCCTACAAATAGGCATTGGCGCTGGCTTGGCAGGGCTGAGAGCCGCCGGCCTAGAAGCTCTAGAAGGCTCAGCAGGGCTCTTTATGGCTGTAAGTGATTTGCCTTATCAGTGAGGCCAAGAGGGTCACAGAATGGCTTTTACCCTTTTTCTTGGGTTTCCTGCCTGTCCTCTTGTCGTCCCTCCCCACCCCGAATGTTCATTGCTGCCCACTGTTGCAAAATGGGACAAGAGCCTTGGCGACTCCGTAAATGGCCTTGTTGGAATCAATCAGCAGGCCTTGCTGGTTTCCTGCCTCGGTCTCTTCATGACAAGAAGCAATTTTCACGCTTTCCTAGTCTTTATTTCACCCTCTTGTGTTGTGGTGGCCATGTGGGGTCAGACAGCTGGAGTGCAGCTGAGGGCACAAAGTTCACTCATTTTGAAAAATGTAGAAAATCTATATATTTGACATGTAAGTACCACTGCCTCCTGATTTCCTGTGGGCTGATATAGATGATGGTGCATTAAGGGACCCCTGTATTTTGCTTTTTATTTGGAGCCTTTCAAACAAAACCATTCCTTCTTTTTAGTTTTTACCCACCTTGCCAGATTTAAATTTTATCTTCCACTTAAGCTAACATCCTACCTCATTTCTGCTAGTGATATGACTATTTTCCAAGTGTAAAGGAAGTGCCTGGTGAGATAAATAGGAATGTATATCTACAATTTCGGTTTCGTAGAAATTGGTGCTTTTCTCATGTTAAAACTGCCGCCACAGTATTTACTCAGTTTTCCAATTATAATTCTGATCTTCATGGTAGAAGTTTAAATCTTGCAGCTGTAAAGGCAGTTCAACATCATTTCTCTTCATTTATGTCCATGTTGTATTATTTCAACATAATCATAGTGGAGTTGAATGATTTATGTTTATAGTATGCCATTTATATTTGAAAATGTGCATATAGATATTGCAATAATTCTAATAACCGCATTTCACTCTATTTTCAGTGGCAGGAAAGTGCAATATTCCACCACATTGAGTTACAAAAGCTACATAATGTAATCTTACTGGAACATTTATTCTGTGCCTAATCTGTGCACTGTCAAAAATTTTTCATTGTTATTGGAAAATTAAGACTATAACAAGCCTCACATTGGTATATATGTAACTGTTTTACATTTCTAGTAGTTAAAGCTAACATAATAAATAATTCATTTTTTTCTGTCTTTGTTAGAGTAATGATGAAAAACAAATCTAGGCAATTTACATTAGTATTTGAGTCCTCCTAATTGCACAGAAGCATATCTTTCAATGGAGGTTTAATATATGTTCTCATATCTCTTTTTGGAGGCAGAGGGCCATACTCCAGGCAGCTTAAACTGTCTATATGAGATATCCTAAGCATTTGCTCCTTGGCACAGACGAAGTCGATTATGCTGAGGAAGGGTCCATTCCAGAGTTGGTAAAATAGATCTGTGGTCTGGCAAATTTTCCAGAATATCAGAAAATCCTACAGTGACTAAAACCCCCTTCCAATGACTATATGAATGTTCTGGTCATTATCTCTGAGTAATAAATTACCTCATGGTTTCTGTGGGTCAGGAATTCAGGAAGGGCTTGATCAGGCAGTTCTCTCTACAGGTGCAGTGAGACAGTGGCCAGAACCACCCACTCCCAGTGAGGGATCTGGAACAGCCAGGGGCTGGGCAGACATTTCTCTCCTTCTCGTCTTGTGGCCCTAGGCTTCTTCAAGTGCTCTCCCCCTGTGGACTAGATTGGGCTTCCTCACAGCATGGTGACCTTGGGACAGTTAGACTGCTTTTATGGCAGCAGGAGGTTCATGTGTCAGTGTTGCAGGAATGAGGCAGAAGCTGCCTGCTTTTTCCAACCTGGCCTCAGAAATCTCACAAAGTCACTTTCACCTCATTCTCTTGGTTGTAACTAAGTCAAAGCCGACCTATGTTTAACGGGAGGGGTGTAAACCACAGTTCTGCATGGGAAAAGTGTCAGTGACACAGGGCAAGAGAGGACATGGACTGTGTGCTTTGGTGCCATGATCACACTCCTCCTCCACCCATGCAGCCCTCTGGAGGCTGTGTTTTCACAAAGCTGCAAGTTTTGCTTCTGCTGCTCTAGCCCAACTGAAGTTTTGTACACATCCAAAAAAAAAAGAAAGCAAACTTCTAAAGAAGAGGCCCTCAAGCAGCTGACAATCTTTGGTAAAAGGCTGTAATGCTGTGCTAATATAAGTGATCACAGATGACACAGTGCAGTGCCATCTTTTAATGGGGCTGAAATGTATTTTCAGTTATTTCCTGTATGAATATTGGTAAAAATTTCACAGAAGTGAATAGATGTAATTGTGTGGTAGGATTAGACAGAAATTTACTCATAAAGTATGTAAAAATCAAATATGTTATATTTGTGTGCATATTTTTGTTTTTTATTTTTAGAGACAGGATCTCGCTCTGTTGCCCAGGCTGGAATGCAGGGACACGATCATAGCTCACTGCAGCATTGACTGCCAAGGCTCAAGTGATTCCCTCACTTCAGCCTCCTGAGTAGCTAGGATTACAGGCCAGGGCCACCTAGGTAATTTTTTAAAATTTTTTTGTAGAGAAGGGGGTCTCACTATGTTGATCAGGTTGGTATGAAACTCACTCACTCAAGTTATCCTTCCTGCTCAGCCTCCCAAAGTGCTGGGATTACAGGCATGAGCCATCATGTCTGGCCAACGTGTCGTATTTGAAAACAACTAATATCAATACTCTGACACTTCCCCCTCTATCCTGCATCATCCATCCATCCATCCATCCATCCATCCATCCATTTATCAAAAATATAGATGCATCTGTGTGCTAGTCACTGTGCTCAACACACCTGATGCCTAGGATAAAATTGTTGCAGTTGTCTCATTTCCGATTTTCTCCTTTCCCTGAAAATCCTACTGAGGCTTTAAAATCTAACATAGGGCAAGGCTGCCATGGTCTGGAGCGTGAGGCATGGGGAGCTAGGTGAGGCCACTGGCGCCCATATCTGCCCGACGAGCAGGACGGGATCTTTGGTCTTGGGAGCCCCTAGACGGGACAGCTGTCCCCTCCAGAATGAAGGTCTTCTTGCCAGCTCTACTGGCTGCCTTTTTGGGTGTGGGTTGGCCTGCTTGCTGGTGCACTGCTGCTGCACAAACCAGAACAGCAGTCTGTGCTGCCTGAAGTCGACTATCTGCTCTGACGAGGACCGCCCCTGTGTGAACATGTCCCCCGCAGGTATTGGGAGTGTCGTGGACATTGGCCACACCCTGAACCAGGGCTGCTGCCACGACGGTCTGGAGCTTCCCGCGCAACCTGAGCATGGCTGGCCAGCTGCTCGGGGCCACCCTGTGGGCCTCAGGCTGCTGCTGGGCTTATGGCTGGCCCCTGACCACCCAGACCCTGACCCTCAACCCCCAGCTCAGGAAGGAAAGCCCAGCCCCACCCAGAACCCCTGAGCATATGGAACATCCCCCAAACTCCTCATGTGCTTGAGCAGGTCCTCGACCCCAGGGCCCCAGGTCAGGCTCACCTCCTGCACTCACACCTGTCCCAGACCCTGCCTCAAGTGAAGCCAGCTGCCCTCACTTCTGGGGTCAATGATGTGACCTTCCTAGGGGGACTGGGGAAAGGATGAGGATCCCCCAGAGTCTTAGGGTCCAGCATCAGGACTGAGTCCCATGGACACACTGAGAGGGACACCTAAGCCTGCAGCAGCGCCCAGTGCGGGAGGGGTTGTGCCTATGAGTGTGTTAGGGGAATGGTCTGGAGGGGTGGGCACCCTCAGCTGTGTGGGTGGGTATGCTGTGCAGGTGTGTGAGGCCAGATCCCATGCTATGTGTCAGGAAGGAGGAGTGCCAGCAGCCTGGACAGCCCTGAGGCCACCAGAGGCCCTTTCCTGGGTGCTGCTGCACCCACACTGCACTCAGTGTATGGTCAGCCTCTGGGGAACAGGGTTTCACTGATTCCAGGTCTAGGCCCCTCCCCCCAAATCCAGCCAGTCCACCCCACCTCTTCCAACTCCCACACTGAAGTAAGCCCTCCTGCTGCTTCAAATAAACACAGATGTTCCCTCCCAGCACTCCCAATCCTGAAAAAAAAAGGAAAAAGAAAAAAAAAAAAGTCTGTATTAATTTGGAGTCTCAAACTGCGGGTGTCAGAATGTATTGGCTTGCTTAACTTGGATAACTAGGTGGCACCACTGAACCCAGGACCCCACATGAGGTTGATAGGTTGTCAACTTTCTCCCTGTGCCCTGGGCTCTTGGCTCTGCTCCTTCCTGTGGGGTGGCTTCATTCCCATCTGACCTCCCCGGCACTGAAGATGGCCCGTATCTTCCACCTCTGTGACCTAAATGCCGGGCTTCTTCCTGTTCTAGACTCAAAATTCAACTGGTTCTGCTTGTATCCAGTGCCATCACCCTGGAGCCAATCCCTGAGGCCATTGAAATGGGGACGGAAGCATCCGTGCAGGAAGTGAGGGTGCTGTGCAAAGAACATGCCTACAACACTGGCCCTCAGACTCACTTCTTCCCTTCTGTTCCAGTCACTATGGCCTTGATGCCTGGGCGGGTTTTCTACCTCGGGTCTCCCCTAACTCTAGGTTCACACCATATCTCATCAGCGGATTCAGCTCCTCAGAACTTCGCTTTGCCATGCTGCTACTCTTCTTAGAACTCGTCTGAGAACCCCAGAGCCCCCACCTCTCCAGGATACAATCCCACCCACCCATGTGACATTCTAGGACCTCCACACACTGCTCAAATCTGCCCCACCTCCCCTCCCACTCCTGTCCTAGAGCCCCAATGATCTACTTCACTCTCACAAAACTATAATTTTGCTGGGCGTGGTGGCTCACGCCTGTAATCCCAGAAATTTAGGAGGCTGAGGAGGATGGATCACGAGGTCAGGAGTTCGAGACCAGCCTGGCCAAGATGGTGAAACCCTGTCTCCACTAAAAATATGAAAATTAGCCAGGTGCGGTAGTGGGCACCTGTAATCCGAGCTACTCAGGAGACTGAGGCAGGAGAATCGCTTGAACCCAGAAGGTGGAGGTTGCAGTGAGCCTAGATGGCACCACTGTACTCTAGCCTGGGTGACAGAGCAAGACTCCATCTCAAAAAACAAAACAAAACTATAATATTCCAGCCCCTGTGCACTTGCTCCCATTTTCCTAATCTAGAAAGCTTAGTTTGCCTCTGCTTCTGATTCCTTTCCGTCATTCAGAGACCCTTCTAAGCCCTGCCTTTGCAGGGAAGCCTCTCTGACCACCTCATGCCAGAGAAAAGGCAGATCCTTGGAACTACACCGTTGCTTGGAGTTTTACCCTTTCCTGAAGATAGACCCTAAAATTCTGTAGATGCTTTTCTACAGAACCCATTTCTCCCACTCCAGTTTGCTCTTTTCTTATACTTACCAGTTTGTGACTTTTTATATTTGAAAAGTCTAACAAAGAGTCTGTGAGCACAGCAGGAGAGGCACACAGTACCAGGCGCCCAGGGGACCACACAGCAGAGTTTGTCGCAGAGTCAATGAGAAAATGAACAGATTCATGGGGGCCCTTACACACATCTGCTGCCCCTGCATGTGCTCTGGCAGGTCCTAGGTGAAAGAGGGTCTGGGTTGTGTAGATAGTTCTCTCCCACGGTAAGCCCAAAATACAGAACTAAGTAAGACACTGGATCCAGAGGAGGGTAGCTCAGACAATTTTACCATAATTTCCTTTCAAAATGTGAAACAATGAAAGGTCAGGAAGGACATTTGACAAATGAAAGAGAATACGTTGTTAACAATTCTTCATTTAAGTTAGCAAACTTGGATAAGGGATGCTTTGATGGAATTAAGTACTCCTTTGGAACATTTTATTCTGCTATAACAATCCATTCCATTGTGTGATAAAGTAATTATAATCACCACTCAGTGTCCCAAGTCAGAGCAGGAGAAGAGAAACATTAAGAGCAGGAAGTGTCAGAAGAATCCTACATGCTGGCTTTCTGCTTTTTAAGAATTAGATGGCAATGGCCAGGCGTGGTGATTCACGCCTGTTATCCCAGCACTTTGGGAGGCCGAGGTGGGCAGATGACCTGAGGTCGGGAGCTCAAGACCAGCCTGACCATCACGGAGAAACCCTGTCTCTACTAAAAATACAAAATTAGCCAGGCGTGGTAGTGCATGCCTGTCTTCTCAGCTACTCGGAAGGCTGAGGCAGGATAATCACTTGAACGCGGGAGGCGGAGATTGAGGTGAGCTGAGATCGCATCATTGCACTCCAGCCTGGGCAACAAGAGCGAAACTCCGTCACACACACATACACACACACACACACACACACACACAGAATTAGATGGCAACATCTTTTAATAGCATGATCAACAGGGCAAATGCTTACATTACTTCTAATATGATTGTACTAGCAAGACATGCTATAGAGAAGTGATGGAGGACTGAAAAGGAAAGACTCAGTGGAGAATCCATCTGGGGAAGGAAAGTGCCTCCCTGGTCAAGAGGAATTAGTGATGGGGCAAAACAGAAACCAGCCTGAAAGCTGCCACTGAAAGCTCACGTTTGGCACTGGGGAGGTGTCCTGGGACTCTTGGACCAACTTCCTGCCTTTGGGGAAGATTGGGTGACCAGCAAAAGCCAGGGCCAAGGCAGTGGCTTTCACAGATCTGAAAGGACAAGAAACTATGGTTTGATATAACCAAAGGACAAATTCTGGAGTAACTTTACATTCCAGATATGAATGAAGTTCCAGGCTGAAGACAAACACAGAGGCCCATGTACCCCAAGGTTTCACATTCATGTAGGAAAAGGGGGAAAGTGTCAGTGGTTGTGGGATAAATGAATGAACTTTGCAGGCTAAAATTGCCCAGAATTTGCCAGATCCTACAGTGCAGTTCTCACATGGAGTGTTCAGTCTAGGTGTTTTCTCTGGCATCAACTTCTTGCATAAATTTCCTACAAGAGTATTTGCCCCATGTTATGCTTTTTATAACACTGATAATTGGGAGAGTTAATGAAAGATGGCATGGAAAATGGAGCACAGCAGCCATCTATTGTGAAACACATCTGATACATTCAGGATCTAGCTCAGGCAGGTCTGGAAAGCACAAGTAAATTACAGGGAAAGGTAGCCCAGACTCTCACATTGCATACCTTGTTGCACGAAATCCTTACCCTCAGCCCACACCTAAGTGCTCTTGGGAACCTCCTTTGTCCAAATGAAGGAAAAGGAAAGAACTTAGGCCAAATTTGCTGGCATGGTGGCATTATATGTTTGTGCTGGCTGAGAGTGGACTTCTGCTGTACTGCAGGCTCACTCCAAGGTGGTTCTGAAGGACAGCAGTGAAGGGATATTCTCTCAGCCTGCAGAGATTCGAGCAGTACACATGGCTGTTCACTTCAAATGAGGGAAGTTTATGAAGGAACTCCTGGTCAATGGCAATGACTGGGCTGGATAGCCTGTAGCCCATAAGGAATAAGACTGCAACACTGGAGAGAGGGAGTGCTGCAGAAGAGCTGCATGGCTGAGTCTATGGGATCTTTGTGCTCATTAAAAAGCACTCCTCACAAAGGAGGCTTTCAACAACCAGGTGGACAGTATGACTCTTCATGTGAATATCAGCCAGCTCTGTTCTCAGTCATCCTGGTGCCAGGTAGTGCAGTAAGGGCTCTTGGAAACTTGAAGTTGTACTGCCACCAGTTACTTTGGGCTTCTCAGGCCAGTAAAGCAGCAGGCAAAGAAAAGAGCTACTTACTGTATTATAGGGGAGTTCATCTGTAACAGATCATCCTTGTCTTTCTCCATAAAGCATATGTTCTTGTGTGAAAAGGAATGGGGGGGGGGAGCGGTCAGCATAGCATAAAAACATGGAATGGCTCTGTACTTACAATTATAGAACATAATTTTTGAACTAGATAGCCCTTGCTATGGTTTGAATATTCCCTCCAAAACTCATGTTGAAATGTAATTGCCAATATGACAGTAGTAAGAGGTGGGGCCTTTAGGAGGTCTTTGCCCTCATAAATGGACTAATACTGTTATTGAGGGAGGGGGTTAGTTATCTCAGGAGTGGGTTCCTGATAAAAAGGGCAAGTTCAGCCCTATTTTCTCTCTCTGTCTCACACACTTACTTCTACCTTCTGCCCTTCTGCCGTGAGACTCTCTCCAGATGCCAGTACCATGTCTTGGACTTCCCAGCCTCCAGAACCATTAGCTGAATAAAATTCCATTCTTTATAAATTACCTGGTCTGTAGTGTTCTGTTATAGCAGCAAAAAATGGACTAAGATAACCCTAGTCCATGTTTCTTAGTCTAGAATGCATGGATAGGAAATCCATGGATGAGCTTTAAGGGATCCACGAATATCCTTAAAGATTTTCTACACAAAACGCTGTATACATGTACACTGTAGGGGAGAGAAGATCCTTAGCTTTCACTGGGTTCTTGAAATTCAAAAAGTGAATAGGAGCTACTAATCTGATATCATTTATATAAAATAACAATGAGGAAATGTTTATATATTCGTAAAGGAATGTACATGTTTGATAAAAATAACTGGAACTATGCACTGCAACATGTTGTTTAGAGTAGTTACTACTCACGGGATTGGAGGAATTTGGTGGGAATCAATGAAGACTTTCTTGTCAGCCATGTTGTTTGGGTCTTTCAAATAATGAGAATATATTGGATATTATAGTGTTGAAAATTTTAAACTATTGATCTAATCAATTCTTCTTGTTTTACAATTGACAAAATGAGTTTCAAAAATGTGACCTAATTGTCTGAATCACACATGTTATTGGCAGAGGTGAGATGAGAAGCAAGTCTTCTACATCCTATCCCCATGCTTATTCTAGTTCCCTTGTGCACTCACAGCTGGTTTAAAGGGATCTCCACCACCTTTGGATTGATCCTTCTGCCAGATCCATTTTAAATTATTAAATTGCATTATGTTTGCACATGACATACAGTTACATAGGCCAAATCATTTTACAAGTATCCTAACAAACCATCATCACTTCTTACATATGGTCAGAAAGAGATAGTAAAAGAAACTGATTTCCATAGGATATCAAGGTCAGAAGCATTTTTTATTTTTGACCTCCTTTTGTTCTACAAAATCATGCTGCCTGTTCCAGTTGTATTTTGAGTAGTAGCTCTAAAATACAATTAATCAGGATCAGAAACTACTACTGGGCAACACTCCCTTGAGTAGTAGAGTAGGGACTCTGGAGTCAGACGACCAGGTTCAAATACTTTTACCACTTACCTGCTGTGTGACTTGTGCCAAGTTGTTTAACCTACCCAAGTCTCAGTGTCTGGTCTATAAAATGGGATTAGAATCATAACAATATCACTTCTTAGGATTATTGTAATAATGTATGTAAAAGCACTGAGCTCTGTGCCTGGCACAATTCGATGTTAGCTATTATTCTCCTTACTGGATGATTCTCATAAGAGGGTCTCCTTTTTAGGTGTGGAGCTACTTATTCCAAAACAGGAACTCTCCATGAGAAAATGGAGAGTGCCAGGGAACTTCTACTCAGATGAAGTTTCAGGCTGTGTTTTCCTGATTAAGGGCAAGACATCAAAGAGGAACATGTCAGGGAGAAACCTGTCACCACTCTCCATGTCCCATGATGGCCAGTTCCACTTGTGGACAGATCTCTTGTCACTTATTCATCTTATAATTTCATGGGGTGGTGGGGGTAGGGGAGCAAGGTAAAATAGATGCTGAAAGCCCAAAGAGTAGCTGTAGGGATGAGGAAAACTTTAATTTAATCACAATTAAGGATTCTAAATTTATTGGAGGGTACATTCCAAAAAATCCTTCCAACTCCATCAGCCTCCTCACAGCTGTGACAATCACATGCCTCCCTAGCACAGAGGTTCTCTGACTTCAGGGTGCATGTGGGTCAGCACGCATGCCTGTACAATGAAGACTCCTGGGTTGTATCCCTTGAAATTTTGAAATTCCTAGGTTATATCCCTTGAAACTCAGTTAGCATGGCTTTTGCACACTGAGTGTCCCAGTGTGCCTTTGGACTACCTGCTTCAGAATCGACTGTAGCTTCCTGGCCAGGTGCAGTGGCTCACATCTGTAATCCCAGCACTTGGAGAGGCTGAGGCAGGCAGATCACTTGATGTCAGGAGTTTGAGACCAGCCTGGCCAACATGGTGAAACCTCGTCTCTACTAAAAGTACAAAAATTAGCCTGGTGTGGTGGTGCATGCCCAGCTACTGGGGAGACTGAGTCAGTAGAATTGCTTGAACCTGGGAGGTGGAGGTTGCAGTGAGCTGAGATCTTGCCACTGCACTGTAGCCTGGGCAACAGAGCAAGACTCCATCTCAAAAAAAAAAAAAAAAAAAAAGTGTAGCTTCCTAGACAATCCTGATAAACATTCATGTGTGAGAACCACTGGAAAAGACCTTGCAAACTTGGCCTCCTCTGGGGGCAGATTAACTAGGTAACAAGGTTACAAAGAGGCATTGTGCCATAACGCCATAACAACCTGGATGCAGAGGGGACCCGATTCTAGCAATTCCTTGGCCAACAGGGGTCAATTCTCAGAAGGTTGAAATGCTAGTCTATTTTTCACTGTTGGAGTCTGACTTAGTAACTCAGAGTTAGAATCTTTCTTTCCTCCTTGAACAATCAGACCACTGAGCCAAGAGTTTCTTTATGGTGTTGATTTATCAAATAAGTCACATCAATCTAAGATTAGCCCCGTCAAGAATTGTGTGTTATTTATTGATAACTTTAGTTAAGAAGAGCTCATAAAAATTTCGATACTTCCCTAACACAAGCAGAGGGTAACATTTTTATGATGCAATAAACTCTCATTCCTCAGCATGGCAGATAAGGTTGCATGAGTGCTAAGGGATCCTTGCAGTGATCAAATTTGTACTGTTGAACATTTCAAATAAAATTACCATAGTGAAAACCTTTTTGCACAGGCTAATGAGACTTTAAGTGAGATCAACCAGGAGGCAGATCCAATCACTCACATAAGCCTTCATATGTAACTCAGGGCTCTCTGGTTTAAGAAACAAACTGCTCAATGAGAAAAAGACCAACAACCCAATAGAAAAACGAGTATAGCACTTGGAAAAAAATGCTCAGCTTCACTTCTAATAAAATAAATGCAAACTTCAAGAAACTACTTTTACCTGTTAGATTGATAAAGATCAAGAAATTGTGATGGGCAAGAGTCCTGTACGTTGTTGCTGAGAATATAAATTAAAAGACAGGTTTTGGAAGGAAGGTTGACAATGTCTATCAAAAATTTAAGTGTAATGAAATAGACTCAGCAATTTCACTTCTATGAATTCTTTATTCTTTTAGAATGTATGCGCAGTAGCACTAGCATTGTTTATAATAGTAAATGTCTGAAACAATCTAGATGTCCATCAATGGGCTACTGGTTAAATACACTTTGGTATTTCCATATGATAGAGCAGTATTCAGCCACTAAAAACAAAGAGCTACATCTCAACAAACGAGTATAGAAAAAATTCCAAGATCTATAGTGTACAAAAAAAGCTACCATTTATGTTGCAGGCACTGTTCTAAATCCTTTACACTTTTTAATTAATTTAATGGTCAAGTCATATGAAGTAGTACCATGCTAATGGTACATCTCAGTTTCTGTGATGAGGACACTAAGGCCCAGAGAGGTTAACTAACTTGCCCAAGGTCACACAGCTACTATACAGCAGAACCAGGATTCCAACCCAAACTCCAGAGTCCAAAGCTTGTGCTTTAACCACTGAAATGTATATAGTATGCTGCTATTAGTGAAAAACAAAACAAAACAAAAAAAAACCTCCTCACTTATCTCAACATAGGCACACGCATCACAAACTTATACAGTCAGAGAATCTCTCCTGAAAGACAAGTGTGAAGGCAATCACTGGGATTGCCTTTAGGATGATGAATTCATGTCTGCAGGTCAGGTAGTGAGAAGGAAATACTTTAATTATGTTTCACTCTTCAAATGTTTTACTTGGTCATATATAATATTCCTCCATCTACCAGTTCCCACTAAGAAGCATACAGATAGCAACATTAACAGGTCACAACCTGTGCTGTGTAGGTCACAGAAATGGGTGTCTCTAAGGTGGGCTGCAGAGATTGAGGAATTCCACATCTCCACATGTGAAGTCCTGCTTTTTCAAAAATAAAACATTTCATGCAGAGAATTAAAATTGTACTTGTCACAGATCGTGGACAGCTAGAGGACCCTGATTTTATCTGCTTGGTTTTTCCCCAGTGAGGAATTAAGTCTTCTCTGAAACTGTTTATTTCCAAGCATAGAACATATTCCTAGTAGTCTTCCCCAGGTGGATCTGAGGTTCTGGGTGGAAATCCCAGAGGGCAATGTAGTGAAGGTCCATGGACATTTATGGGAAATGTTAGAGGCCAATTTGGGGTGATTTTGGAAGCTCTGATTTTGTCCAATGTCCATGGTAACCATTTTAACTTTTGGTGCTTGTATAAACAGAAATACTAGAGAGAGAGAGATGTAAGATTAAAGAGCCATGGACCAAAGCAAACGCAAGCCGGTATGGAGTTTCCACAGCTACACAAAGAAAATGGTGGGGCAAACCAGATGAGTCAACAATCATTGGAAAAGAAGAGCTGGTTGTTTGAAACCTGTGGGTTGTGAAGGAGTGCCAGTTTTCACCAGCCTCAGACATAAACACTGACGCTGTCAGCCTCCTCAAGGGTGTGCTGTGTGTATAGCTCTCCGGTGTGTTTTCTACTTAAGCTGCAAGCCAAGAAGGGGCATTATATCAGTTGCTGTCCCAAAATATTGGACACCACAGTGTGTGGCCCCAACCCTTATCCTGAAAACGAAAGCTCTGTCCGGAGCCTCTAAGTCTCTAAGGAGAGGGAAAACCCCTGAGGCCTGAACTGGTTCTGAGTTTGTGTGACTCCAACAAAGAAAGAAAGAAGCATTCTGGAGCTTCACTTCTCAAAGACCTTTTCAGAGCAAATTCTCAGAGGTCATCAGAAACTCCATGGTGACCTGGAACTTTTCAATTTCTTGGGGAGTTGCCTAAAGACATAGGGCCACTCGATTTGCCCTGTCAGAGCCCTCCCTGGAGTCTGGGGATACATAAGTTATAAATATCTAGGATACTGGCTTTGGCACCTTCCCTCCTGCAAGTGAGTGTGTGTATATTTGCATGGCAATCCACCAGCCATTGCTCCAGCACCTTCCGTCAGCCACTTGCTCACCTAACCTTATTCTGCCTCTTGTTTCTGGTATAGGTTCCATTTCTCTGGAGCTTCCCTGGTGGGTGTCATTAACACTATTTATAGCTGATCATATCTGAGACTGCCAGGTAGCTTCTTGTGGTGAAGTGAATATAGACTCTGGAGTCAGATGATCGAGTTTAAAGCTGTCTCATGTATCAGTTGGGTGACCCAGATACATTTTCTTAATCTCTCTCTGCCTCTCTTTTTTAATCTGTAAAATGGAGATGTAACAGTACCTACATCATAGGGTTGATTTAAGAATGTAAATGAGAGAATGTATATAGTCGACAGCATTTTCTTCACTTTGGATTTACACAAGAGGAATTAAAGCATAAGTAAAAGATTTAAAACATGAGGAAGGCATTCTTGGTAGTAAGAATTAACATCGGCTTAGATTACTAAGAGAAGGCATGGGATTAACTTGGAATATAATTCTTCTCTTGAGATAATTTAGGTGTTTTAACTTGGTGATAGTCAATAGAACAAATAACCTTGACCCAGAGGCTGCATTGTGGGGTCAGAAAAAACCCAGAGTCCTGCTGTTTTGGTAGTAGGAAGCCAGAGTTTTATGAGCTAATCTCCCAAATGTGCCATGTAAGTGCTGGCTGAAGGGTAGGTACAAGAAGACAGCTTGAGAACCGCATCCTTCTTCTGCTCCATCCTTATGTTTCTGTTGCACAAATGCAGCAAAATGAGTAGCAATATTTTCATTGAAAACATGCCTCATGCAAATCAGTTTGGTAAATATGGAATTTAGCCTTTATAAAAGAGCACCTGTTCTCCCCCCTCCCCAATTCCTCCATTTAATTTTTGCATTCAGATGTGCTCTGCGCTTGCATAAGCCTACTCCCATGCACTATTACAAGAACAGACTTGCTGGTTTTGAATCCAGCCGAACACACACCCCAATTTTTCAAGAAAAAAATCTTCTCTAAAAATTAGAGGCACCTGCATATTGGTTTTCTAGTGGCCCTGAAGAATATTCCCACAGTAGCAAAACATATTGACATTTTTTAAACGCGAGGACATTGAGGGTTGATACAGACTCTCTGCAGAAGAAGAGAGGCAGCTGGATGGAGAGAAAGGTCATTTGTGGTCTACACAGACCTCAGTACCTGGAAGTGGTTCTAATCTCCCCTCTGGGATATGGTAATGGTTGGGTTAACTGCTCTTCTCTACTTAGGATCTGGGATTTTAACCCAGTTGTGGTTGGTCTGGGTGGTTTCCTTTTTCCCTCACCATCAGAGGGATATTTTAAAATCACAAACAGAACCTGGGGAGAGGAGGCCCAATTTGACATCTTTGAACCTTGATGGGGCCACTTTATAGATTCAGATTTACAGGGATTGTTGGGTGGGGATTTGCAACCCAGGAGAGCCTTTTAGTGCCTTTCATAGAGGGACACAGAATCAGAGTTTCCTGAAATGGCGTTTTTTGTGTGAGACCTGTCAATAGAAATATCAAACTGTGAATATACAATTGAACTTTATTATCCCCTTTGATTTTGTAACTACATAGGTATGACAGACAGAAGCTGATTTTAAAAGAATCTCACAATTGCTAGCGTGTCCCTTGTATGAATCCCACGGCTGGAAGTTTTTCTGTAAATCGGCATCTTCAGGTAGGGGCTGTGCAGGTGCCTCCCACTGACTCTTGAGATACGTTTTAATTAAGGAACATGACATCTCTTAGCTTTCTGGTACAGAGAGGAAGTGCCCTTGTGTTCTGAAACGCGGCTCCAGAGACGGTATTGTGAGGCTCCATATTTACTCTCGGCACAACTTTCATTTCAAAGATTCTTACTTTGTAAGCCAAAGGGGTTTTTTTTTTTTTCCTTTTCTTTCTTTCTTTCTTTTTTTCTTTCTGCTTATCCCTGAAATGGACTGAACCTGAAATTCAAGAGTCAAGCTGTGCTCTTTCTGCCTCTGACATCGTTAGAAAGTCAAAAGGTGGGAGCTGGCCTTCAAACGATTGGCCTCAAAATGAAAATCTTACCCCACTGAGGGATTCAGAGAGTTGGAGCCAAGCTCTCCTCTCACCTGCAGTATCAGGAGGTCAAACCAAAGGACCACACTCTTCCTGGTGCTCTCAGTTGCTTAAAGTCACAGGAAGTACGGCTCCTGACACAGCTCACGCTTGACATTACTTGTCTAATTCTTTCCTCCCCAAAGCCTACATCTTGGTAAAAGAGAGAATTTCACAGACTCTTTGTGAAGTTGTTACTAAGGATGCTTTCAATTTAAACCATTTGAGTGGAAGTTGCTAGGAGTAACACAGATTGGGAAAGGGAAGAACACACCTAGCTAAGGGTCACAAAAACCAAGGCCAACGTACTAAGTGTGACCCGAGATCAGGCGTTTGATCTATTTCTGCATCTATACAATAAAGGGGCTAGAGCAGATGATCTATAAAAATCCTTTTGGTTCTAAGATTCTGTGACTGCAGATAGATGTCAAAGAATTAATGGAGAGACGGATGAGGTATAAAATATAGCCATTGCCTAGGATGCCCTCCAAAATGATGACAGGGCTTGCTTCTGGAAAGAGGAGTGGACTAGTATTCAGATAGTGGACAGGTGGATTTTAGATGTATCTGCATTAAAAAAAAATTTAGAATGGGCCCAAATGTGCATCCCATCCTAGCAAGTTGCAAAGTAATGCATACAGTCTGGTATTATTTATTTAAAATGTGCTCACACTTACCACTATTCCACACATTTGCATATACAGGCATATACATGAATGTACGTACACAGAAAAAGCTATGAAAGTATACACACCAACTTGACAGTGTTGATTACTTCAGGAAGTGCAAGGTATATGCTGGGCGATGATGGTGAAAGATAATTTTAGACTCATCTGCGATACTTTAATGTGGTAGAGGAAGAAATCCATTCATGTATTTCTTATCAAATGAAATCATACAATTTATACATATGAGATTTAAGGGCAAAGCCTACATATTTATCTGTGTGTATATATGTATGTGCAAACACACACACAACAGCTTTGCCCAAAATAGGAATTTGTGTTGTAATTGGAGAAATGTCAAACGTGTGAACACTCAGCAGCTGTCACGGTCAGAAAGCTCGGCTCAACTCCTCCAGGAAGCCTTTTCTAACTATTACACTGCCATTGACCTTGCCCTTCTTAATGTCTACTTTCAGTATCATCTCTCACCTCACCACACCTCTTCTTCCTCCCAGGGTGTCTTTGGGGTCCAGCTTTATAGATCCCTGAAATAGACACTGCCATAAGATTTCATTCAAAGTTTGTACCTTGGAGGCACAAGCCCTAGCACCTTACATGATTTGTTATTTCTCTCCCCACATCACTCAGCCCAGCCCTCAAGGGGCATCTCTCTTACCTCCTATTTCTCTGCCATAAGAATCCCTGGGGAGCCTACTCACTTACTAAGTTCTGAGACCCCATCTACAGCCACTGCATCAGAATCTCTAGGTGAGGGCACCAGGAGTCCGATTTGTAACCAGCACCTCAGGTGATGGTTATGTCAGGTCCAGTTAGGAACCACAACTCTGAGATGTGACATGGCCCCTGCATTATACCAAGGAGAGAAAGAAACACATTTATCTCCCATGTGCGAGGTATTAATAACAGCTTAGATTCTCATACACTCATAGATCCAGAAAGGAAAGCAATTTGGCACTAGACATCAAAAACCTATTAAAAGTGCATAAGCTTTTATCAAGCAATGCACTTTTCCTTTTCTTTCTTTCTTTTTTTCACTTGTAGGCATCCTGATGAAAATAATAGAAAGTGAACCTAGGTATTTATATATAGATATTCATTATGTGATTGTTCATGCTTAAGTATGAAAATGGTTAAATGAACTGTGATTCTTCCACATAGGAGTACTATACAGCCATCAAAAAAGGGAGTTTTTAAGTACATGGTTGTGCTTAAGGCCAAATGTTAAGGAAATAATCAGGTGTCAGGGAGTCGGAACTGTCTTGTGAGCATGATCTTTCTGTAACTAACAATAAAAGGCTAAAATAATACAGGGGAAGGAAAGATGAGTAGAAAGAGAGTTCCTAAGGAGAGAGATCCCTGATAGATGCAGAGGTAATTGACATCAGCCAGTCCCCAGCCCTGCCATGGGATCCCTCCAGTACCAGTAATAAAGGAAAACTGAGCAGGCAATTTGGTTGGCGACGTGGGAGGCGGAATATCACACAGCTGCTTTACCCGCAGCTGTATTGGCTTTGCAGTGTTGACAGTTTGAAAAAAGAGGAAGACAAATAGGAAATAAAACCTTGTCTTGGGCTGGGAAATAAGCAGCTGGGATGTGACCCACCCAGGGAGGCTTGCTTTGATTAGTAGAAGTTATTGATTTAACTTGAATTTCAGACCTGTAATTTTTATCTTTTAATGAATTTTCCATTATTTGGAGTTTTTCTTTCCCCTGGGGCTTCTAAGTATTTTTTAAAACCAGTATTTATTTCTATATATTTTATTCCATGCTTTGAGAAATCTCCATAAACAAAATCACTGTAATATACATTTTCCATTGAGGATTCCATACCCTCTACCCCAACTACTCTCTTCTCACCACCCCCAAATAGTAAGTAAACTCTTCATGCTGTTGAAAAGCTAAGCTGATATACACAGAAAAAAATAAGTGGCAGATGAAGTAATTATTTAGCGAACTTCAGCTGGGTAGACAATCTGTCTAACGGATACCATAAAATGTTTTCTTATAACATAAAGTTTTTTCTCAGTAGCTGTCCTTTTTCTTTCTTTATTTTGTGGCCAAAAATATGTGAATGACAGCCTCAACTCTCCCTTTCACTTCGGCCGAAATCATCTTGTTACCACTACTTAGGTCAGATGTCAAGTAATTAAGAGAATGATATTAACACATCAATTCTGAGAATTCTCTGTTGTGTGAAAGCATCTATTTTAGAACTCTTGCAGGTGGCTGCAGCTCACAAAGCCTGTCAGATGTTACTGGATGCAAAAAGGTTCAAGGGCTGCTTGTGTTTTTCAAATGTTATCTAAGGAATCTTTTCACAAATCCCTGCTATTGTTCAACATAATTTTCGTGGTTCTTGGGGACTTAAATGCAAGTGAACAATTTTAAAGAAACCAAAATATGACAAAGGAAATAATGGCCCACTATTATAAAGCATTCTCTTCTTTTTCCTTCCGGCCCTCCTCCACCTTTCAAGCCACTGCCCTAGGCTGGCTGATGCAACTTATGTCTCAGAGTGCTTAAAATTTTACAGTTTTGACTACATTGGTTTAATAGAACATTTGAAGCACTATGCACATACTAGATTATCATCAATTAAAGGGATTTATTTTTCTTTTTTTTCAAGAACTTGACATTGAAGAGCCATGCATGGCTGTTGGGTCAGGCTCATTTGATCGGTTTCATACCAGCTTGATAGTAATTACAATCTTTATGGAATAAGACAGTGAGTGTGCCAGTGCTCTATGCTTGGCCAAGGAAAAGCACTTGAAATAATTTCCGTCTCTTAAATTATTTATTAATGTTTAAAAAGCAAATAAAAGTACATTTATTTCTTCCATCTTACTTTGTTGTTTTCCTCTTGTTAATCTACCTCAAAGCCTTCTTATTACTTTTTAAAGTCTTTTTCAGAGTTCCTGAGTTTCTACTCTAGTTTCTTTTTCATCCTGCACATAATAATAATGATGATGATAGTTGATATTTATTAAGTAATTACTATATGCAGGGCATGGAACCAAGCACTTTACACATATTAATTCATTTAAAATTCTCAACAGCCCCATGAGGTCAGTACTGCTATTATTTCCATTTTCCAGATAAGGATGTTTGCCCGAGGTCCACAGCTAATAAGTGGCAGAGCCAGGTTCAGGACCTAGGATTTTCAATTCCTAACATCATACTGTTAACCACTACAGTGGATTATAAATACACATTTTCCACACTGGGAGATACTGGTCTCTTCTCCTACCTATACAAACAGCAATTCATTTGCAAAAAAAGGGAGAACTTCCTGCTAATACTCATTAGATTCAATTATGTTTATGATTTATAAGATTTGACACAATAGACAGTATTATTTATATATTTAACTGTAGCTTTGATAGTTTAACATTTCTGTGCTTAAAATAAAGTGCTTTTTCATTGGTTTATTAATTTCTTTCTTTAGAACTATTTGACTTGATGTGCCTCTAATCTTCACTCATTTCACATAGAAAGAGCCAATGAAAATGCATTTGTTAATTAAACCTAAATAGAACACACTTACGAGATCTTCATGGGGGAAATAGGCAATTCTCCTAGCAACTAAAGCTCATCTAAGAAGTTTGTTCCAGGGAAAATGAGACCAGGAAACCAAAACATGATGTTTTGTCTCCAATATACCGTGCTACCACTACCACCACCATCCATGATTTGGGGAGAAAAGGCTGTCAATAGAGGAAAAATGGAGACTTTCTCCATTTCTAGTGACTAGAATATCACATGACAAGCAGGAAGTGATGAAAATCCAAACTAGTGATGGGCCAGTCTTGCAGGCTGGATGAGTGGTTGATGCTAAAATTCAGTGTGTCAAGTAAAAAGTGGAGTTAGAAACAGTCAAGGCAAAACATCAGGTCAGCTCAGCAGCAGGAGGAGAAGTTAAGACGGAAGGAACAGGGATTAATGCAAGAAACAGAATTTGCAAACAAGTCCAAGGATAAAGGACACAAGAGTTGACAGTGAGTCTAGGTCAGGAAATTAAGGTAAAGAAGCCATGATTCTCCGTCAACCCATGCAGACTTCGGTACCTAGAGTGGGATCTCTTCCAGAGACCTCAAGCTCTTTATTTTTCTAGTGTCCCCTTCCATTCATGAGGCTTAATCTGCTGAACCTGGTAGATGGCCCAGACCCTATTTCAAGAAAAGAAAACAAAAATAAATGTTTAAGAATGTGAAAAAGCTTCAAAAAAACAAATTAAACTTTTGCCAATTTATTTTTTCCATGAGAATCATTAGAGAGAGATAATAAAATTTGACAGCTCCATATTTATAAACTTATGTGTCTAGGGTTGGCAAGAACTCTAAAGATGATCATTCTCTCTGCTCTGGATGACATCAGCTCAATTGTGATGGAACCCACAGTTGGATAAAGGCATGGTCATACCTATGCAAGAGAGAGGCCAACACAGCATCCAAATAAAGTGCCAAGAGCCCCCAGTTCAGAAAGCCGTGACCTTAGGACAAAGCCAAATCCAAGAACTGAGACAAATGCTTATTTCCCAGAATGAGATTTGGTGGCAGGATTTACTGCCAAAGCTTTCCTTGTTGATATGGTTTTGCCAAACCGTATCAATGAGGATAGCTTTGGCTGTGTCCCCACCCAAATCTCATCTTGATTGTAGCTCCCATAATTTCCACGTGTTGTGGGAAGGGATCTAATGGGAGATAATTGAATCACGGGGGCAGTTTCCCCCATACAGTTCTCATGGTGGTGGATAAGTCTCATGGGATCTGATGGTTTTATAACGTGAAACCCCTTTCACTTGATTCTCATTTTCTCCTTGCCTGCCACCATGTTAGACATACCTTTCACCTTCCACCATGATTGTGAGGTCTCCCTAGCCACATAGAAGTGTGAGTTCATTAAACCTCTTTTTCTTTATAAATTACCCAGTTTTTGAGTATGTCTTTATTACCAGCATGAAAACACTTGTCTTCTTGGAATAAAGTTGGGAGCTTTGACAATAGCAACTCTCTGGCAAAGTTCTTTCACACCTCCAGCCTATTTCCTTCTCTCCTTTTTTTGACCTTAAAAGTGATATTTATTAATTGGCCAGTTACACAAATTAGCTATCAATTCCAGATCTGTCCCTTCACCTTCACCATAGCATATCAGGTGAATTGGTCTATAAACATCATTATTTCTCACATAAACCAACAGGATCCCTGACAATGCCCTAGTATTTGACCAAAATCACTGTAATCACGTTACTTCCTGTAGAAATTAGGGTTAATGGTTTCCTATTCTCCCAAGAGATAAGGAAGCATAGAAATAAATATAAATACTATCTGCATGAAACATTGATCTAATCTTATATGCTTATATTTACAAGGCCATGTTAACAGTTAGTTTTTCATTATTTGGTCCTAGAGGACTGCCCAAATTATAGACAAAATCCCAGTAAGTGAACTTGGATTATTCCTGACTTCTCCCCAAAATAGAGCACAGTTTCAGAATTTACAGTACACATCCTGTCAATGATGCTTTTATTTAAACAAGATTTTATTAAAGCAGCAGCATAGATGTTGATGTCTAATTTCAATGGCATAATATGCCATTTAGAGTATGACAAATGAATATAAATCCTGAGGTCAGTGTGAGATGTTTAAATATTAGGCCTTTGAAAATGAACCAGTCTCCTTAGAGGATTTATACTTTAGCCTCTTAATTTAAATTTAAGGTAATGGAGGCTTGCAAAATGTGTGGCTTGTCTAAGATTCACAACTCCTCAGGAAGAAAGCTGGGATTAGGTGGGAGCTTAGGTTTCTTCTCACATTAAACTGAGAGCCTTAGTTTCCTCACATATAAAATTAAAGAGCTGAGCTAGGGAATCAACCCTTAGGGAGGTCCCTCCCAGCTTTCAAATGCCCTGATTTTCGTAGGCCTCACATGCTTACATTCAGTTCAGAGTTGCAAAGGCATAGCAGCTTGACCATCAAAGCCTTAACCTTATAGCCTAGGTAGATCATTCGCAAGTCTCTCAGAGCACAAACATCTCAGCATGGTCATGTTTGGCATTGGGTAAAGATCACTGAATCTCTACCCTATTTGCTACATCCAGTTCACCCTCTTGTTCAAATCCTTTGTCTTGGACAGGAAGGCTGGACCTGTTGACTGAGGTCTGTGTCTACTTCCCTTTGACTGAGCTCAGAGTCCCTGGCATGCCAGCCTGTCCCCAAAATGCCAGTACTCGCAGGCCTCTCAACCCACTTGGGTGCTCTGGAGAGATTACGGGCTCATGGATGCTGACATAATTTGCAGGTCCAAGTACAAAATGAAAACGTGGGGCTGCTTGTCCATAATTTGTGGGGCCTAGTTCAAAATGCAAATACTGTTAAATATACTCAAGTGCAGTTTTTTTCCCTTCTTCCATGATCTCTCTCTCTCTTTCTTTCTCTCTCTCAACTTGTTATAGTCTGTGTTTTTTAAAAAAATGTGTCTAATGTCATTCTCAGAAACAAAATTTACATTTCAAATTATTGGCATAAATTTTGCTGTTCAACTTTATATTGTGCAATGCCACTTTTAAATGCAAATATAAGAACATTTAACTTGTATGCAGAATCACTGAAATTATACAGTTTGTATTTTGTAGTTTATACATGCATATGTATTTTGTTCTTACCAGAACAGTGGAAATGCTACATGCACATACACAAAACTACCTCAACCCTTTTTATTTTGCATCTTGTTTGATACACATGCATTCTACCAACACTTTTTATCTACAGCTTACTGATGAGTAAGAAAGAACTGAAAGGAAAAATAATTATGGGATACTCTATCTTTCTCTTTCCTTTGATGTCATCTTTTTTAGCATAAGTGGTTGGCTAATATAGGAAAGTGATGTGAGTAGGTTAGAATATAACAGTGTCCCTTGGCCATTCGTGTTTCTTAGAACACTATTTCCTTCATTCTGTGTTAGATACAAGCTCTGGTTCAAATAGAAAGTGTGGTCGGGCGCGGTTACTCATACCTGTAATCCCAGAACTTTGGGAGCCCGAGGTGGGCAGATCACTTGAGGTCAGGAGTTCGAGACCAACCTAACCCAAATGGCGAAACCACATCTCTACCAAAAATACAAAAATTAGCTGGGTGTGGTGGCAGGTGCCTGTAGTCCCAACTACTCAGGAAGCTGAGGCAAGATAATCACTTGAACTCAGGAAGCAGAGGTTGCCGTGAACCGAGATCATACCAGTGCACTCCAGCCTGTACGACAGAGCGAGACTCCATTTCAACAAAAAAAAAAAAAAAAGAAAGAAAAAAGAAACAAACGAAATGTGACCTCTCAAGGGTTCCAGCACTCCCACTTAATCAGTAGCAGATGTAATGGGCTTACCAGGCACTCTCTTTTGGGTCTTGATGAACTCCCTCATATCATGGGTCTGTAGGAATTCTATGCTCTTGAACATGGTGAATGCTATATGCAAATAGGGCACCAAGAAACAGTGCACGTGTATATTGCAATGTTGCCTCTGCTCACACACATGCTCCATTGGACTTCAATACAAAACACAAGTTCAATGGTAAAGTCATGAAGGATTCAAAGACGGCAAACAGCAGAGCATTAAACCAAGCATGGGACCCTTCTGAGCGGGAATACTGTGCAGCTGCCAGGTGGTACACCCATAACGTTGGCCCTGCCTGGCTGCATGCCCTTGTGCAACTAGGACATTACCTGGTGGTATTCCGAAATGTAGGAACCTACACTACTGTGACTAGAAGGTAGTAAACAAAGATCCTACAGTACAGGGACAGCAAGAATCCTACTGACAGAATGGGACAGAATTCCTGGTGAGTATTCCTGGGCTTCCGTGCTGGGATGGATCCACTGATCTGACCAGTGCTCTGGGACACTTGTCCAATGCTGCCTCAGCAATCTTCGAGTTCTAGCACATCCCAGACCATGTAACAACCCTAGAAATGATTCCAATATGACTTAGACAGTCAGTGGACACAAATCTCCTCTCTTATACTTCTCCTTTCCCTCCTTTTTATTTTCTGAACTACACTCGCATTCTGCTGCCTCTTTTTACAAGAATAGAATAGAATAGCCCTCTTCCAATGTGGGGAAATAGGAACGCTTTTACATTGTTGGTGGGAGTGTATATTAGTTCAACCATTGTGGAAGACAGTGTGACGATTCCTCAAGGATCTAGAACCAGAAATACCATTTGACCCAGCAATCCCATTACTGGGTATATACCCAAAGGATTATAAATCATTCTACTGTAACGACACATGAACATGTATGTTTATTGCAGCACTATTTGCAATAGCAAAGACTTGGAACCAACCCAAATGCCCATCAATGATAGACTGGATAAAGAAAATATGGCACATATACACTATGGAATACTATGCAGCCATAGAAAAAAGAACATGAGCTCACGTCCTTTGCATAGATGAAGCTGGAAACCATCATTCTCAGCAAACTAACACAGGAACAGAAAAGCAAACACCATATGTTCTCACTCATAAGTGGGAGTTGAACAATGAGAACACATGGACACAGCAGGGGGAACATCACACACCAGGGCCTGTCGGAGGGTGGGGGACAAGGGGAGGGAGAGCGTCAGGACAAATACTTAATGCATGTGAGGCTTAAAACCTAGATGACGGGTTGATGGGTGCAGCAAACCGCCATGGCATGTGTATACCTATATAACAAACCTGCACATTCTGCACATGTATCCCAGAACTTAAAGTATAATAAAAATAAATAAATTTTTTTAAAAAGAATAGCCCTCTTCCCATATGCAGGGCTTAATAGAGGGGGCTTAATTATAAGTCCTCTAAGAAGACTGGTCCATTTCCAAGAGCCTCAGTGGACTAGAGGAAGGGTCTAGACCTTAGAAACCAGAAGTCCTATTCACTCTCCATTGCTGAGGGAGAGCAGGGGAAGATAGTTGGGATTTTTGGAAATACCTACCATTCCTCCCCAAAGGCTAAGCAGGAGTTGCTGACTGGTATCTTCTTGCAAAATGTCAAAGAATAAATCACAAATTAAGTGTTTGGCAGGTCACCCCGTTCTTAAAATGCTTGCCAGATCACCCAGATACATGTAGGATCAGAGTTAAAGAAGGAGTGTTTCATCACAGGGAAAGTGGACTCCAAAATCAAGAGAGGATACTGAGACAGAGCTGAATAGGAAACTAAGTGCAATATGTCTTAAGCCCTCTTCTCATACACAGAAAGTTTGGGGTTTTGCCCCAGGGAAGTGGAATTCTATAAGCTACAGCTTATTTTTCTACAGTGTAAAGTTGGAGCTGTCTGATTTGAAATGTAAAATGTGGACCAGAAAGGGAATAAAAAGGTAATGTCTTAAGTGAGGATAAGTTTGCAACTAAGGAGGCAAGCAGGATTAGGCGGGCATCCAGATAGTGGATCTTGAAGACCCTTCCTCAGGTGCCAAGCAGGCTCCTCTTTTGTAGGGATTGTACAGCTTCATCCAGGGCAAAAACGTGGGGTTTTTTTCTTCTTAAGGTCTTGAATAGTTTTCGCCTTACCCTAACCCACCACAACCACTACCTTTAGGTGAATCTGGAAATTCTCCCATGTTTTCTTAGCCAAAGCTTCTAATATTCCATGGCTATCCATCTGGTAAATTAGGATTACCTTGTTGACAAATAAACGAGACATAGCAGAGAATCTAGAAATAAACCCACATATATGTGGTCAACTGCATTTCAACAAAGGTTCCAAGGTAATTCAATGGGGAAGAGGATAATATTTCCAACAAATGGTGCTTTAAAAATTGTGTATCTGTGCATAAAAAGACCCTGAGCCATTACCTCATAGCATATAAAACAATGCATTGAAGTGTATCTGAACCTAAATTTGAGGGCTAGAAATACAAATTTTCTGATGAAAATATAGAAGAAAATATTAACAGTCTTGGGATTGACAAAGATGTGATTCAAGTAGGATACAGAGAACACAAACGACAAAATACAAAAAGATTAATTGGACTTTCTGCACTTAAAAAATTCGGTTGAGAAAATAAAAAGATAAGCCTCAGGCTGGGAGAAAATGTTTGTAAAACATAAATCTGACAAAGGACTAGTATCCAGGATATGTAAATAACTCTTCCAACTTAATAATATGAAGATAAACTTTTTTCTAATGGGCAAAAGATGTGAATAAATGCTTCACCAAAGAAAGTAAACAAATGGCAAATATGCACATGAAAAGATGCTCATTATCATTAGTTATTAGGGAAATCCAAACTAAAACCACATAAAGATTCCATTAGACTCCCACAGGAATGACTGACATTTTTAAAAGGTTGACAGTACTATGTGTTGACAAGGATGTGGAGTAACTGGAGCTCTCATCCGCTGCTGATGGCAATCTAACACAGTATAGCCACTTTGGAATAGTTTAGGAATTTCTTTGAAAGTTAAAAATGTACTTACTAAATGACTCAGCAATTCCCCTCCTATATATTTATCCAAGAGAAATGAAAACATATAGCCATGTAAGATTTGTGGCCACATAAGATTTGTACTTAAATGTTCATACCATCTTTACTCATAATAGCTGGAAAGAACCCAGATATCTATCAACTGGTAAATGCACAAATTATGGTATGTCCATACAATGGAATAGTACTCAGTAATAAAAAAGCATGGACTACTGATATACCCACCATTGTTGATGAATCTCAAAAGTATTATCCTTAGTGAAAGAAGCAGACCCAAAATGCTGCACACTGTATAATTCCATTTATTTAAAGATTCTAGAAAAGCCAAAGCTGTAAGTTAGAAAGCAGATCAGTGGTTTCCAGGAACCAGTGGGGAATGAAGGGGACTGATTACAAAGAAAATGGAAGAAAATAGTGGAGATGATAAAAAATACCTATATTATGATTGCAGTGGTGGTTACCTGACTCTATATACTTGGTGAAACTCATCAAATTTCATACTCAATATTGGTTAATTTTATTACAGATTAATGTACCACTATAAAGCAGATTTTTTAAAAAGATAGCTATTAGTTTTTGCTTCTAAGTTAATATATAAATGGTAGACCTTAAATTCAAATATGCACATGACTTTATATGTAGTATTCCTTCAAGTTCTCCCATATTGACCATAGCAATGGATAGCTCCAGCAATGCTAACGTCTTCTTGTCTTTCAGGTAAGAATCATGACAGCCTCTATTTTTGTGTCACTTTCTCAATATCTTGTGTATAAGGAGGTATTTTTATACTTATTTAACAGACAGAAGATGTGAAGCAGAGGACTTGTGACTTACCAAAGTTAAAATCACATTGATCCTCTGGAACAAACTTTATGATGATATGCCCATTTTTGTAGAAATCAAACCACAGTAAACCAATTATCTGACATACTTGGGCAACTTTTGACCAATGCCTTTTCCAGATCATTATCTAAAGAATTAATCCAATATTCTTATTACTTTGTACCAGAATTTTATATATAAAAATTGTTCACTATATACATCTATGTATTGGTGTATAATACCATCTCTATGAGAAAATGTCTTATAGATGTTACACTCTATATACCTCTATATATCCATGTAGAAAACCAGTATCTATATTAATCCATATATCTATATTATGAAATGGTCTTGCGGTCCTAAGAACAATTTTGGCAGCTGAAATTGCTTCTTTGATTGGGTAAGAAATCCTGGGTGGCTTGATTTAAGTTGCCAATTTCAATCAGAGTTTTCCTTTGTGAGACAGGCAGTCATGTAAACTGATGCAGTTCAGCTGATAGTAACAGTTCTGGAAATCCAACAGAGTGTTTTTTAATAAAAATGTATACAGGATTGGAATGTTGATAAGACATTTGCAAATGTATATAGAAATATGATAATTTATACTATTTTGTGATAAGATTCCTGGTTGGCATTAGTGATGCGTCATATGATTGCATTAATTGCAAAGAAGAAACTCAAAATGGCATAATTGTGCCTGATGTTCAAGTAATAGAAATGGAATTTAAAGTGTTGTTAGAAAATGGAAAATGTTACTGAGGTGAAAAGACTTTAAAAACATGAATCCAAAACCAAACCATTAGCACATGTAACCCTTTCAAGGTAATATAAATCCTGCAGTAGACCTTCTACCACCACCCATCAACCTGGACAAGGATAGAAGAAAGTGGGGAGGTGAGCATCAGCTGCTCGTGGGTTATGTCTGAAAGCACTGAAGAGAGCCATTGCACGTTGTAACATCCTCATGTCATTAGGTCATAAGTAAATAGGCTGGCATCTCTGGTCTGAGAGGCAGCCTAGTGTAGTAGTTATGTGGGTCTCACTCCGAGTTGCAGCGTAATGGAGTGGTCTGGAGCATGAATTCTACAAGCCAAACTGCCTGAATTCAAATCCTGGCAGTGCTGCTGACTGGCTGTTTGTCCTTGGGCAAATCATCCTGCCTCTCTGTGCCTTAATTTCTTAATTTGTAAAATGCAGAAGACACTCATTGTACCTTTCTTCAGCTGATTGTAAGTTCTGAATGAGTAAATATTTATAAAACTTTTGGGACAGTGTGGGCACATAGTCAATGATACATAGTTTTTCAAAATACTTAATTGATTATAACAATGTATATGTGGCATTTTTTTAGGGCCAACATTAGCTATCCACTGAGAGGCCTCCTTAGTTACAGAAAATGGAATGAATCCTTTTGAATCACAGTGCTTGCACTGGAGAGTTCTGTCCTGGCCAGCCACACCCTTGACTAGGGCAATTTACTCTCGCTCATGTTTACAGCTCTGACCACAGCTGATTAGACCAGAGACAAAATCCCAGAGACTAAATCTGGACAAAAATATTCTCCCACCAAGAAATTTCAAATGGGAGAACTGAAACATTGGCTGAGCTAACTTTAGTGCTTTTTAAAAAATATGCAATGTGTTATTATTTATTACAGCCACCTTTCAGTGCAATAGATCACTGAAGCTATTCCTCCTGTCTAACTGAAATTTTGTGTCCTTTGACAAACATCTCCTCGTTACTCCCTCCACCCCCAACCCCCAGCCTCTGGTAATCACCATTCTACTCCCTATTTCTGTGGGGGTCAACGTTTTTAGATTCCACAAGTAAGTGAGATCACACACATTCTTTGCCTTTCTGTGCCTGGCTTATTTCACTTAGCATAATGTCCTCCAGGTTCATTCATATTGCGGCAAATACCAGGATTTCCTTCTTTTTAAGGGTGAAAAATCTTCCATTGTGTATATACCACATTTTCCTTATCCATTCATCTGATAGTGGATGCTTAGGTTGATTCCATATCTTTGTTATTGCTAGTAACATTGCAATGAATATGATGGGAGTGCAGGTATCTCTTAACATACTGATGTCCTTTCTTTTGGATACATACCCCGAAATGGGTTTGCTGGATCATATGGTAATTCTATTTTTAGTTTTCTGAGGAACCTCCATACTGTTTTCCATAGTAGCTGTACTAATTTACATTCCCACCAACAGTGCACAAGGGTTCCCTTTCCTCCACATCCTTGCCAATAAAAGTTATCTTTCATCTTTTTACTAAAATAGCCATTCTAACAGGTATGAGGTGATATCTCATTGTGGTTTTAATTTGTATTTCCCTGATAATTAGTGACGATGATGATTTTTCATATATCTGTTGACCATTTACTTTTTTTTTTTTTTTTAAGAAATGTCTATTTAGGTCTTT
Organism: Theropithecus gelada; assembly: GCF_003255815.1. NCBI lineage: Eukaryota > Metazoa > Chordata > Mammalia > Primates > Cercopithecidae > Theropithecus > Theropithecus gelada. Next base: position 49,960,306 of record NC_037680.1, on the reverse strand, counting down.
TGCCCATTTTTTAAATTGAGTTCTTTATTTTCTTGCTCTTGAGTTGTTTGAGTTTCTTATATATTTTGGATATTAGCCCCTTCTCAGATATGTGGCTTGCAAATAATTTCTCCCAGCCCATGGGTTGTCTCTTCATTCTATTGTTTCTTGTGCCATGCAGAAGCTTTTCAGTTTAATGACATACTTTTTGTTTATTTTTTGCTTTTGTTGCCTGTGCTTTGGGGTCACCTCCAAGAAATGTTTGCCACAGAACAATATTGTGGAGCATTCCCTTTACATTTTCTTCTAGTAATTTCACAGTTTCAAGTGTCACATTTAAGTCTTTAATTCATTTTGAGTTAATTTCTGTGTATCATGTGAGGTAAGGGTTCAATTTCATTCTTCTACATGCGTATCCAGTGTTCCCAACATCATTTACTAAAGAGATTGTCCTTTCTCTATTCTTGTGTTCTTGGTAGCCTTGTTGAAAATCAATTGACCATAAACGTGTGAGTTTATTTCTGGGCTCTCCATCCTGTTTCATTGGTTTTTGTCTGTTTTTATGCCAGCATTTTGCTATTTTGGTTTCTATAGCTTTGTAATACATTTTAGAGTTAGGTAGTGTGATGCCTTCAGTTTTGCTCTTTTTACCAAAGATTTCTTTGCCTATTCAGGGACCTTTGTGTTTTCACACAAATTTTAGGATTTTCTTATTTCTGTGAAAATGACCAGGCTAACTTTGGAGAGCTGAGGTGCAAGAGCATGTAACATCAGAGCTGGAGTGAGTACCATCGCAAGATGAAGTCATGGACGGGCCTCCATTATGGGGAAGAACAAACCAGTAGCCACATGCATGAAGCCAATTCATGAGATTGTCCCGTGTCCTCATAAGAAACCCCCCTTTCATTCAAACTAGCTTGAGTAGGTTGTTTCTGGCAATACTGAGACAGTATTAGAACTGGAAAGTAATCATTGAGCACCTGTTAGTGCGTGCACCACCAGGCCAGATGCTGACTGTGAGGAAGGACTATAAAGAACTTGCATTTAGTGAGGTCCTCGAGAGTGTCAGGCAGTTCTGGGCACCTACATGCATCATCTCATTTAAGCTTCACAGTAATCCTGTCACTTCAATCTTATTATTTCATGTTCATGGGTAAAGACACTGATATGGTTTGGCTCTGCATCCCCACCCAAATCTCATGACGAATTGTAATCCCCAGTGTTGGAGGAGGGGCTTGGTGGGAGGTGACTGAGTCATGGGAGCACACCTCCCCCTTGCTGTTCTCAAGATAGAGTTCTCACAATATCTGGTTGTTTGAAAGTGTGTGGCACCTACCCCTTTGCTTGCTCTCTCCTGCCACCATGTGAAGACCGTGCCTGCCTCCCCTTCATCTTCTACCATGATTGTAAGTTACCTACATACTCTTCAGAAGCAGAAGCCTGTACAGCCCACAGAACTGTGAGCCAATTAAACTTTTTTCTTTATAAATTACCCAGGCTCAGATATGTCTTTACAGCAGTGTGTGAATAGACTAATATAGAAAATTGGTACCAGAGAAGTGGGGCATTACTATAAAGATACCAGTAGATGTGGAAGCAGCTTTGGAACTGGGTAGTGGACAGAGGCTGAAATAGTTTGGAGGGTTCAGAAGAAAACAGGAAGATGAAGGAAAGTTTGGAACTTCCTAGAGACTTGTTGAATGGTTGTGACCGAAATGCTGATAGTGATATGGATAATGAAGTCCAGGCTGAAGAGGTCACAGATGGAGATGGGGAACTTACTGGGAACTGGAGTAAAGGTCACTCTTGCTATGCTTTAGCAAAGAGACTGGTGGCATTGTGTCCCTGCTCTAGGGATTTGTGGAACTTTGAACTTGAGAGAGATGATTTAGAGCATCTGGCAGAAGAAATTTCTCAGCAACGAAGTATTCAAGTTGTGGTCTGGCTGTTTCTAACAGCATACACTCATACGTATGCACAAAGAGATTATCTGAAACTAGAACTTATATTTAGAAGGGAAGCAGAGCATAAAAGTTAGGAAAATTTTCAGCCTATTTGGTAGAAATAGGCTTTCTGGGGGAGGAATTCAAGCCTGCTGCTTAAATTTGCATAAGCAAATAGGAGCCAAATGCTAATAGCCAAGACAATGGGAAAATGCCTCCAAGGCATTTCAGGGACCTTCATGGTGGCCCCTCCCATCACAGGCCTGGAGATCTAGGAAGGAAAAATGACTTCATATGCCAGGCCCAGGGCCCCACTGTTCTTTGCAGTTTGGGGGCATGGCACCCTGCATCCTGGGTGCTCCAGCTCCAGCCATGGCTAAAATGGGCCAAGGTATAGCTCAGGCTGTTGCTTCAGAGGGTGCAAGCCTCAAGCCTTGGCAACTTCCATGTGGTGTTAAGACTGCAGGTACACAGAAGGTGAGAGTTGAGGCTTGCGAGCCTCTCTGCCTAGATTTCAGAGGATGTATGGAAAAAATATCCTGAATGTCCAGGCAAAAGTCTGCTGCAGTGTCAGAGCCCTCGTGGAGAACCTCTAGGCAATGCAGAGTGGAAATGTGGGGTTGGAGTCCCCATACAGAGTCCCCACAAGGGAGCTGTGAGAAGACAGCCACCAACCTCCAGACCCCAAAATGGTAGATCCACCTACAGCTTTCACTATGTACCTGCAAAAGCTGTAGGTACTCAAAGCCAGTCCATGAAAGTAGTCACAGGGCAGAGCCACCCAAGGCCTTGGGTGCCCACCCCTTGCATCAGTGTGGCCTGGATGTGAGACATGGAGTCAAAGGAGATTATTTTGGAGTTTTGAGAGTTAATGACTGCCCTGCTGGATTTCAGACTTGCATGGGGCCTGTAGCCCCTCTGTTTTTGCCAATTTCTCCCTTTTGGAAAGGGAGCATTTACCCAATGCCTGTACCCCTGTTATATCTTAAAAGTAACTAAGTAACTTGTTTTTTATTTTACAGGCTCATAGGCAGAAGGGACTTCCTTGTCTTAGATGAGACTTGGGACTTGGACTTTAGAGTTAATGATGGAATGAGTTAAGACTTTGGGGATCTGTTGGGAAGGTATGAATGTGTTTTGAAATGTGACAAGGACATGAGGTTTGGGAGGGACCAGGGGTAGAATGATATGGTTTGCCTCTGTGTCCCCACCCAAATCTCGTGTCAAATTGTAATCCCCAGCATTGAAGTGGGGGCCTGGCGGGAGGTGACAGAATCACAGGAGCAGACTTCCTCCTTGCTGTTTTCGTGGTATAGTTTTCACAAGATCTAGCTGTGGGGAAGTGTGCAGCACCTCCGCCTTTGCTCTCTCTTCTGCTACCATGTGAAGATGTGTTTGCTACCCTTCCACCATAATTGTGAGATTCCTGAGTCCTCCTCAGAACTAGAAGCCCATATAGCTCACAGAACTGTGAGCCAGTTAAACTTCTTTTCTTTTCTGGTGATGGTTGTTTGCAGCTTTAAGGGGCTACCACTAGCCAAATGTGGAACAATTTGAGCATCAGAATAAATTATGGTGTAATGAATTATAACCCACTGAATAAAATGGAAATCCATGCATCTTGTTGATAAAAATGAATAAATATATGTAAGGGAAAAGAGAAAGCACTTCCCTTCAATAGGATGCCAACTGGTGAATGTCGAAGCAATGATGAAATTAGAAAAATCAAAATTGGCAGCTATCATAGTAGTAGTTTATTCAGGCAAGAATCATCCAAGGATGATAAAACAAGTTGAGAGGTTTTATGGAATGAGATATCTACATGATTGCAAGGTAGCGCCTCACAAAATGCGGAAGAATGACAAAAGAAAAAAATAATAACTCCACAGTGGAGAACGCTGGCAAACACCACCTTCCCCAAGTGATCAGAGTTAACATAACCAGGAATGGGACTTCTTGATATCATGTCCTTTCTACCATGATAGGCTGAGAAGGATACAACACTACCTTACGTATTCCTGTCAAACACACACAACCTGAATCTAATCCTGAGAAAGCATCAGACAGACTCAACTGAGGGGCACTCTACAAAATAACTCTTGAATATGCTTCAATAATATCAAGGTCACAAAAGACAAGAAAAGCCTGAAGAAGTGTCCAAAAAGATGACAACAAAATGTAATATGTTATCCTGGATTGGATAATGAGCTAAAAAGTGAATTTTTCCCTTTTTAAGACATTATTGGAATAGTTCGTAAAATTTAAGTGGGGTCCTGGGATTACAGAGTAATATTTATTATGTGAATTTACTGATTTTGATGGTTGTTCTGTGATTAGGTGGGAAAGTGTCCTTGTCTTTTAGGAAATACACAGTGAAATGTTTAGAAGTTGTCAGCTTACTCTCAGCTGATTCAAATGGGAAAGAAAACAATATACATATATGTATAGTTTACAGGAAAATAATGATAAAGCAACTGTGGTAAAATCTTAACAACTGGAAATCTGTGTAAAAGGTAAACGAAGAGGACTCTTCTACTTTTTCTCTAAGTTTAAAATTATTTCAAAATAAAAAGTCTTAAACGATAAAAGAAATCACCATGGCACCTATTTGACTTTCATTCTTGCAGGGCAGAGACTTGGCTTTATGCATCTGCTTTTCCTTGTCTGGCCTATTTCCAGGCACGTAAGAGAAAACCAATGAACACTTGTTTGGATAATTGGTGATTATACTCGTCTTAGCTTCCTTACTAAATTGTAAGCTACTAGAGGGCTTGAACCGTGTCTTGTTTCTCTGAATTCCCTGAAGACCCAGCTCCGTGTCCTGTACATAATTGACACCATTGGTTATTTGTAGAACGGAATGGAATTATGTGGCCACTCAAATGTTATGATAATGATTACGCTCTGACAAAGATCCCTTTTATGGGCCTGTGAAAACAATCGCAGTACTTGAAACTAAAATTCCCCTCCTGGGCTTGTGAAAGCCAGGGTCCAGGTTAAGCAGCCCTTTGTGAAGCTGCATTCTTGAGAGCGGGCGGCATCTGACTCTCCACTGAGTCACCTTTGGCAGGGAGCCTTCCCCTCAGTCTGCAGTCATTACCCTAATGAAGGACAGCTGGGGCTGCCAACAATGAACTTGCACTCTCAAGTGGCAGCCGCCCTTAAAAGAACAGTTCCCTCACCCACTAGAACAGCCCTCCCAGGCCAGAAATTGGCCCACTGGTTTTATGCCTGGATGGGATGTGGATCCATAGGGAGTCAGAAATGGCAGCTGCAAAGCATGCTGTTGATAGAGAAATGCTCAGTTTAAAGAAGAAACCCCACCCAGAGTGAGAAGCCAAACTTGCCATGTATTTTAAAAACCACTGTCCTGTGTCTTGAAAAGCTATATTGGCAGGGGAATCTGATACAGACTTTACTTCTGGACAGCTGTCCTGTTCATTCAGATGCAGGGTGAGCTGGAAGTCAGCCTTCAGGGCTGTGACTACAGGACAGCTCCAAGCAAGCAACAGGCTCTCCAATGAAACCAGCAGGCAATGTGCATTTTTCGAGACTGTCTCCCTGATGAAAAAATATTTTTTTCCACATAAACCTGTATAGGACACTCCTCTGATACAGAAATCAACATTTCATGAGGTAGGTAGAAAAATACTGTCTGGTAACCACCCGCATCACTGAGTGCTTCCTCAGTGACAAATGTTACTCTAAGAGCTTTGCATGATTAGCTCATGTAATCCTCCTGATAGCCTGAGGGCAGGTACTCATTGCACCTGGCTGGCAGAGATGGCACCTAAGAAATTTGGCAAAAGCCACTGAGTTAGTCAGTGATGGAGCCACAATCTGAACTCAGATACGCTAACAGCAAAGTCAACTACTCAAAGTTGGGTATTTTTCCAAGGAAACTTCGGATTGACTCTGTACTCTGACTTAAGTACAGAGACTATACTATGTTATGTGTGTGGAAACTTGTTTTGATCACATACACACAGTGCTTTGAACATGGAGCACAACCAAGCCACGCTAATGACTATACATTGGAGGAGAATAACATCGGAACGTCAGAAATGAAATGCTTATTTTGACACTGGCATGGATCTGAAACCAGTTTTGAAAGTGCAGAATGCCACAAAGTTGAAGTCATGCTGGTTTGAAGGGTTAAAAGTTCTGCTAGGTAGCTGAGCCAGGAATATGTCCTCTGTCCGGAGTGCTCACACGAGAGGTGGGGCAAAAGCCAGTGGCTGGTCCGGACTGCTAAAAGATTGCACAGAGACCCATGAGATTGAAGAGCATAATCGACAGGCCTCACAATGGGTAAAAATGTATGCTTGACGTGGAGCAGAGATGCGGCCCATGGAGCAGAGGCGCATGGACCCATTAGTAGACATGATGAGGACAGGCAGGGTGGGCTGACGCACAGCTGAAGAAGATAGGGAGCACAGGAAATGACATTTTTAAATGTCAGGAAAACTTTACACAATGAGTCAGAAAGAGATGGATGTTTCCTAGGCAGTAATGCTGCCTCATTATATAAAGTTTTCTGTTCTGTCAGTCATTAACTATACCAGAAAAGAAGGCAAAACACGCAGGTTTTTAGGAATCAAGCAATCTTTAACTTCTGTGACACATCTTCTCATAACCAGACCATGGCAGGAAGCTGCTCAGGAAAGGTCAGTTACACAATGAAAAATAAAAATGGGATAGCACAGAATGCACGAGACAGGGCTCTGGGTGCCCGGCCCTAGAGCGCCCTACTTACTTGGTTTACCCACAGCTCCAGGAACCATCCCACAACTATGTGGACCACCTTACACCTACAAAGAAAGTGATTGTTTTCATGTAGCTTTATTGATTCTTCACACAAATATTTTGTGGGATCACTTTTCTGCCATTAAAAGAATCACAATAAAGATCATGCGAAGAACACTAGGGCTGCATTACGGTAGCCTGGATGGCTGCCTGCTCTGCAGACCTTGCTTCTAGTTCAGGACTCTTCAACCTGGAAGGTGGGAAATGGAAACTAGGAAGAGAGTTTCAATGAAAGGAAGGGAGATGGTATTTTGGAAGAATAGAAGCCTAAATAAGATAATGGGATCTGATACTATTACCAGGAATAGGCAAGCCTGAAGAAACCTAATTATTATCTTAGAATATATAAATAGTTCACTAACTAGAAAGTGAAAACCATAAATAGCCACCAAAGGCATATCAAAAGGAGGGAAATTGCAATATGAGAATTAGGAAACAATTTCGAATTGTAAGAATACTTTAACTTTCAAATGGGTTACCTAGATATTCTTGTGATGTTTCTTTCTAGGTTGAAAAATAAAGATAATGATAGGGCTCAATTAATCCACTTGGAATAGTTTAAATATGTAGTTATCAAAGTAAAGTCTATGGGATCTGGAAATTGTAGAAGAATTTTAAAATTGTATGTTTTCATTTTGATGATCGTTTCTAAAAATTATTTCATGTGTGTCCAAGCATGACTCAAGTCTGGGAAACAATGGTTTGAAATTTTTAGTTCTCCTCTCTCACTCTGCTTCTACTTTATGTTGTTCTACTATAAACTTTTCTTAGAATAGGCAAGCATCACATAACAGTAGGACAATGGAGTGCATACTCAGTGCTATCTTTTGCTAAATATGACATCAAATGTTAATACTACATAAGATAAAGGGAGCATATTTACTTCCTATCAATTGGGCCGTTCGGTACTGTGACATTGGCCATCGAAAATGTTAAATGTGGAAAAATATAAGGAGGCAGGCTCCATTAAGAATATGACCGTGATTCTTCAGAGGAGATATTTTAGCTCCTCAGATACTTTCTTTTTTAAAAAAGAGATAAAATTTGTTCTCACTCATAAGTGGGAGTTGAACAATGAGAACACATGGACACAGGGAGGGGAACATCACATACCAGAGCCTGTCGAGGGGTGGGGGACAAGGGGAGGGACAGCATTAGGGCAAATGCCTATTGCATGCGGGGCTTAAAACCTAGATGATGGGTTGATGGGTGCAGCAAACCACCATAGCACATGTATACCTGTGTAACAAACCTGCACATTCTGCACGTGTGTCCCAGAACTTATAGTAAAAAAAAAAAAAGATACAATTTTATATATCTATTTATTTTTAGATATTCTATATGTTTATTCTCCATAGACAAGAGGAAAAAAGGTTGATTTCAAAAGACAATACTGGACATGCAAAATCTCAAATAACGGTTTAAAGGGTTTGATGTACTGTTTGTTTACACCATATGTTATTACTTGCAGGTAATGACAAGCATGTATTTATCTATAAGCCACTAATTTGCTGTCACTTCGCCAAGACGCCTTGATACTTTTCCATATCTGATTGGGAGATGCTGACCAGAATTTTAAGAGCTGGGCTGGAGCAGTGCAATGGGCTCAATATTTTGGGAACTTTATTCTCTCTGAGGATGCTAGGTGGCACATGTAAGTGTCCCATACAGCAAGTATGTTGTGGACCCCAACAAAAATACTCAATTGCAAATTCATTAAAAATCAGTCAACAGGAATGAGTTTTTTTAAATCCTCACCACTTTAGAAATATAATATTAGCACCAAGACACACGTTCAAACTTCAATAACAAGTAAACATATTTTCCTGTTTTTAGTTCTCTAAAACCACATACTGCGGTCCTGCCTTTCCCTAAATAAAATAATGCAATTTACTAATTTAGAGAGATACCATGTAATATCAATTATAAAAAGTACTTCAAGTTAACAACATGTATCTTTTTCTTTCTTTCTTTCTTTTTGCGTCACAGCCTCTCTCTGTCACCCAGGCTGGAGTGAAGTGGCGCAATCTAGGCTCACTGTAACCTCTGCTTCTCAGGTTCAAGCAATTCTCCTGCCTTAGCCTCCCGAGTAGCTGAGATTACAGGCTTCTGCCACCATGCCTGGATGATTTTTGTATTTTTAGTGGAGATGGGGTTTCACCACGTTGGCCAGGGTGGTCTCGAACTCCTGGCCTCAAGAGGTCCACCTACCTTGGCCTCCCAAAGTGCTGAGATTACAGGCATAAGCCACAGCACCTGGCCTGTTAAAATTAAAAATAGAAGTCCTCCACTCATTGAGAACATTCAAGGACTGTTTAAAAAAAAAAAAAAAAAAAAAAAAAAAACCGATTTGTAAAGTTCCTAGCCATTATTCCTATAAATGAAGTGAGCACGGATGAAGAATACATTTCTGAAGTCTAAGTCGTTTAAAATTTTGTAGGCATTACCTAATCCCCAAAAGGCAGGTTCTCTTAGTGGAGGATGAGACACTTTGAGGGAAAAGGCTTATAACTGAGATGCCTTAAGTCTATTCTGTTTTAAGATTCTAAAGAAATGTCAAGATTTACATACACACACGAGAACCAAAAGAGACCTGTATTCCCTAGTATCACACAAAGTAGTCCCAATGTAAATGTCTGAAGCTGTGTCCGTTTGATTTGATATATACATAGGTATCATTGTTTTGTTCAAATCATAATTTAAATACTTTGCAATTTTAGAAATAATAGAGCCACATTTTCACCATTAAGGTGAGTGATTGTTCAGATACATTTGGCACTATCTATAGGTTTATGGCCTCCAACTTGTTTAAGACCATTCCCAGAGTGAGAGCTGATTTGCCACGGTTATGAAGCTTTCGGGATATAAACTATAAGAATGACAAACTACAGCAGTTGAAAATGTGTCTTCAGATACTCACTTGCAACTCCCATTTATGTCTCTAGGAATTGAGAAATGAGGATCGAGGGACCAAATCTGGCCTGGTCAGTGCGAATATCGGTAACATATAAATATTAACGTTCATTGCAGTTAGTGTGGTATGCAGAAATATCACAGTATAATTGTTTATTGCCAATACATTTCACTCATGTTGCACAGGAATAAGTGAAAACTAGTTTACTGTAATTTTTAAATGATTTCATCATAATAATTATAAAATATTATTTCCACTCCTTAGATGGTTAAAACTGAGTTTTCTGAAAATGGATCATTTATGCTTCATCTTTATTGCCATTTGTTTCTATACAGATGTATCTATGTATCTGTTATTCAGTTTAGTGGATAAAACAGCCTCTGGTTGTGACCATTTACTGGTGTCTGTGCAGTTAGCATTCTTGGCATTCTTTATACAAAACAGAATGTTCAAATAATTAAAAGCATTCACTACCAATTTCATGGTATTTTAGGGGTGGTCATGGTATCAGGGGAAGGAGGAGGTCTGTTCTTTGCCCTGCCGAGCCACCTGTTGAATCCTTTTCTTTATTTATTTTCTCCTTCATTATTCATATTCCTTCTCAGCTCACCTCTGTTCCAGTTGAACAACTATTTATTGCTAAATATTTATCAAGTGCCCACAGTGTGTCAGACATTGTGCTAAGCACTTTAAATTTATTACATCTTTAATCCTAAAAACAGTCCTATGAAGTATTATTTTTTAAAATTCCCATTTAAATCTCTGGGATATTTTTTGTTTGTTTTTTTTGCTTTTGTCTTCCTCTTTTTTCAAAGCAGCACTCCAATTTTTCTTTAAGTAGTTGCCTCTGCCGCAGTCCCTGTGGTTTTGGAGCCTGTCAGGCAAAATCCCCTACCCCTCCTTCCTACCAAAGTGGGGACACATGACTCAAGGTAGGCCAATCAAGCTTACCCTGTGAGAACCCAGGATGACAAATGGTTAGGGTAGAGTCATTCTGGTGTCAGAATGCTGAGGAGAATATATTTCTTCTGTCGTCTTGATCCATGGAGTTGCCTAGTTTCCATTCTTTGCAAGGCCTTTTCCTTTATTTCTGGGAGAGAACTAAGATCATCCTAATACATTACTCTTTTTGGCAAAAGTGAATCTGTTTCTGTTGCTTGCAATCAAAGAATCCTAACAGATTCCATTCTTCAGATGAGGAAAAGGAAACTCAAACTTAGAGAGGATAAGCAACTTGTGCAAAGTGGATGGAAGAGGCAGGACACCCACACCAGTTAGACTTCAAAACATAGGACCTTACCCGTCATGCCATGCTGACCATTGCAGCCGGTGAAGTAGGGAAGAAGTGCCTGGAGCTGGAAGAGAAAGTACATCCCACTTTTTTCTCTTCCAGCTTTCTAAAACCCTGTGTGCATCTCTTGAATCAGATGTTATACACTCCAGGTTTGCTCACTCTAAGTAATGAGTCAAAACTGATGTACAGAATAGCAAAATTATTTATTGACTCAAACCATTACTTTTAAGCATACAACTTTATTACTGGTAACTAAACCCATTGCATCACTGATTTAAGTGAATGATTTTATACATTATAGAGTCTTATGTCCCAGAACTATAAGCATGCAATATATGGACAAGGTTCTGCAGTTATGTTACAGGCAAGGTAGCATGATGTGATGGAAAAATAAATAAAAATTGAAGTCAGAAGACAAGCTTCCAATTTTAGCTCTGCCATTTCCTAGGTATGTTCCTAAACATTGGGAAAATTGGCCCCTGTGGGTCTTGGTTCCTTTATCTGTGGAATGGGAGTGGTAATGATCTTTACGAGCTTATTGTGAGGATTTAGTGAGATCACACATCTTTTGAGTTCTCTAGTGAACTATAAAGCCCTACAAATATTAATGTTATGTTTAATTTCAGGATCTAAAGAACCTCTATGTTCAATGACAATTTCAAGAGCATTTTACTTGTTGGATAGCCTCTTTCATTGATGCCCAAGCCATAGTCTTCTCTTTCCCATATTTTAGTTAGATGAATGGCAGAGCATTCATAATAAAATTCATGTTTCATGCTTCCAATCAGCTGGTTTTTGTAATTCTGCCTTGAATTTGTCCTCTTGGTGACAATTCTGATTTCACTGAAGGAAATCTGATCTGAAGGGTTACGTATGGCATGGGGAGGACAAATGCCGCAGGTCACAGGAACAGTTCCAGTTCTCATTGATAATGGTCATAAATTGTTACCATTCAACTGAAGGTCAGCAGCCTCTCTGAAAAGAATCAGTGCTGCAAATTCATTTCCCGGGGAACAGGCACAGCACAAACCTGCATCGACCTTGGCCCCAGCATTCACCTGCTCGTTAGGGTCAGGATGAGTTCAGGAGCAGCCCTCTGGACCCTGTATTGATCTCTTCCAGTGGTGATTGAATCGTATTAGTATCCTAACATGGAAACCTGGTGCTTCTGTTTCTTCCGCTTTGCTTTTTCTGGGGTTATATAGAAAATACCATCTTTTTATTCATTCATTTAACACTGAGGCTGTACTACATACAAGGCATTGGGTTTAAACTCTGAGATGAATCACAGATCATTCTGCCCTGAGGGGAGCATACAACCAGAAGGAGCTGTAAGACATAATCATAAATAGCATCATTCAATATAACTGGAAAAAAAATTTAAAATCTAGCAAATACATTTTAAAGAGAGAACCATTTCTCTTTAGGAAAAAAAAATACCAAAAGCCTTGACAAACTCTTCCAGGAGTGAAGGCAAGACCCTAAAACTGACATCTGGAAGGAGACAATGAAACAAAGAATGAGCTAGAGGATTTGGGGTTAAGAAACAGAAAGCAAAGAAGAGAGGGACGGAAAAAGAAAGATGGGGAGTGGGGACAGGGCAGAGGCTCTGGCCATGGGGAAGAATAGCCATGAGATGGTCTTGTAGCAGGGCAGCTAAAGAACTTTTAAGATGAAGGATGTATAAGATTTAATATTATGCATCCATGTTGTAGTGTACTACTGTAAACCTCCCTTCACTGCGCCAACTTGTTAGTAAACTTTACACACAAATGTCTCCTCCTCTGAGTGGTTTGTGTGGTGGGAATTACACAAAAGGGAGGTGGGGTGACTCCCATATCTGCTGAGAGAAGAAAGGGCCACAGAAGGTGAGACACAGAGAGTTTACAGTTTTAGAGAGAGCAATAACTTGGAGCCTAAGTGCCCATGAGTCTGCAGTTCCCCAGAACGTGATGAAATGGAGAGAGGATGTGTTGCACTTCTTGTGGGACTGGGTTGAGTCAATTTTATTTCAACCTCAGGGACAGGTGACTTCTGCTATAATCTGGGTGCCAAAGCAGAAGAGGAAGGTATTCTAAGGAGACTCCATGAAAGAGTTAATGTGAATGATGGAGCTTGGGAAGGATTTCATGGGTCCAGGCAGACACTACAATGGAGCAGAGCCTACAATGGAGCAGAGCCTACAATGGAGCATGTCTCTGTGGGTGAGCACCAGGACATGTCTGGCCACAGCTAATGTCCAACCAGTTGTCAGTGGAGAGAATAGTGAGAGAATAAACTAGTTTGGACCACTGGGCAAAGAAAACCTTGAAAGACAAGCTGAAAATGTTGTAGGTTGTTTCATTATTTGGAAAGTGACGGGGAGCCTACCTTTTTCAAAGCATTTTAGTATTTAAAATTTCTTCTGATTTTAAATCTACTTATTTATGAGAAAAGAAACAGATTTTATTATGATTATTCCCATTCTACAGATAAGAAAACTGAGAAATAGATTATTAAAGTTGTTCACAGTCAGCACAGTAATGAAGAAAACCCACTCCACATTTCTTAAATTTGAATTCAACACCCTTCTTGTGCTCTGTGGTGTCCATAAATACACTTTTAAAATAAACATGTCTCAAGAGCTCCAAAAGATTCCCCGGGGAAGGGCCGGGGGAGGGAGGGAGAACCACGAGGCACACTCCGACTGATTTTCTTGGGAGCAATTCTGGAGGAGAATTTCTGATGAATAAAATTCTCCACCTCATTACACAAGTAACTAATCTAATCAACCAGTCCCGTAAGTGGGCTAATTTCTGGCGTATGAGCTGCTGCCTCAGCCCACCCACTCTCCCCGATGCCCTTTCGTTCTTCCTAAGTATCAAATGACTGTCAGTAGTTCTTTCATCCCACTAACACTCTGTGCCAGGCACTTGGGGAAGTGCTGAGAAATGGCCTTTTGGGGACAGTGATCCATCTTCTTGTCCAAAACCAGAATATTTATCTTTCTCACCAATAAAAATGAGTCTATCATGCCACCCGCCAGGCTGCCTGGAACCTAAGAATCCCTTGGAGAGTACAGACCAAATAAATAGCTGTTGTTGAAACTTCTGTTTCCACTGCCTGCTCATACCCACTCATTTTCCAAGTTCCATATAAGCTGACTCCCAATCACAAAGGACATCATTCCTCCTGATTTTCCTAACTTCCAATCCTAATTTTCACTGTATACTGCTGTTGCATTCATTTTCTCAAAGTTCAGTCTGGTGGATCACATTCTTGCCAAAAAACAAGACAAAAGCAGTAGCTTGCAGATCAACAATTCCATTCCTAGGTATTTACCCCCAAAGGAAAGCATATGTCCACAAAGAGACATGCATGAGAAAGTTTACAGCTGCTTGGTTCACAAGTGTTCATAAACTGGAAACAATTCAAATGTCCATCAACAGAAACAGAGGTAAAATGTGGCGCACTCATACTGTTTAGCAACAAAAAAGAATGAACCATTGACACACACAACATGAATGAATCTCCAAATAATATTCTGAGAAACAGAAGCCAGACACAAAAGAGTATATACTGTGTGCTTCCATTTATATAAAATTTGAGAAAAAACAAAACTAATTTGTGATGACAAAAATCAGGATAATCATTGCCTGTGGAGCATGAATTGGCTAGAGGGGCCCACAAGAGAACTTTCTAGGGTAAAGAAAACTTTCTTTATTTTGGAGAATCAGTAAGATGAGTGTATATGTTGTCAAAACTCATTGAATTGTACCCTTAAAATCTGTGCATTTAACTGTACGCAAATTTTACCTCAATTAAAATCATTAATAGTTCTCTACTCCCTATTTAATTATGTACAGATAATCTTCCCAATCCATGTAGTGAGAAAGTAGATTAGTGATTGCCAGGGCCTGGGGGAGGGGAGAATAGGGAATGATTGCCAGTAGGGCTAGATTTGTTTTAGGGATCATAAAAATGTTCTGAATTAGTGTTGATAGTTGCACAGTCTGTGAATACACTAAAATTACTGAATTGTACACTTAAAAAAGATGAGTTTTATAAATGAATTATATCTCGATAAAAAAAAGACTCTACCCAGTATTCCAGGCAGTCATGAGATAGCCCTGAACTAGCTCAAATCTGCTAATCTGTGGTTCCATACCTGTTCTCTCATCATTCTTTCTTCACGTAATCCCAATGTACCCTGCATCTCCGCTTGTGAAATTCTACCCATCATTGAAGGCCTGTCTCAAAATCCACAACTTTCCTAGTTTTCTCTGCAGAGTGGGGCCCTTTTCTCCGAACTTCTGGTACTTGGTAGAGATCTCTCTTCTGAAAGAGCACATCATTTTCTGCCTGGGACTGTGTTTATTTCTGCATTTGTCTGATTCTTCTTCTTAGATTATAAGATTAGTGAGGACAAGAACTGGGCCCTACCTATGCTTGTATCCTTGACAGCACACAGATATTCCTCAATAAACACTTGATGAATTGAATTAACTGAGATTAATGGCTCTAACTCTATAAATTTCAGGCCAGGAAGAAAGCTTGAGTCCACTGGCAAGTTTTGTGAGGCACAGATGTTTGGGCTGTGCAGTGATCAACTACTCTAGGGGCTGTTCTCAAACTTGAAGATGTCCCCAGATCACCTGAGCAATCTATTACCTATCACACTCCAGACTCTCAATGGGGATTCAGATTCTCAACTGTAGTGAAGCCCAGAAGATTCACAAGGTGATTCTGATGCAGGAGGTCTGCAAACCACATTTCTGAAAATCCTGACTTCGAATCAAACATTTACAAATGAATGAAAAGAAGGATTTTACTTGATTTATTTTCTCTAGATGTTTTATTGGCTGAATTTTAATCTCTTTATGAGCACAATCATGCTCCTAGGAATTGACAAGGGCTATATTTTTGCTGGAAGTCTTCCAAGTGGCCCAAAAGAGTGGTTGCATTATTCATGAAATTGGGTAGGAATGCTATGGTAATTTCTCAACCATGCTAACATCACAATAGCTAGTGCCACCTGTAACCAAATCATACTGTGACTTCAAACTTTGAATCAAATGGTGATTTCTAATTTCCCTTGTTTCATAGCACCACACTGCTTTCAACTTAGCTCTGGGCCATTTATTGTTCTGTTGGAAAACTCACTGAGCACTGTGTGGTATGTGTGTTGACTGGTTTTTCACACTGAGTTCTAAACACAGGTTCTGAAAGTAGAAAATTTTCATAGCACATAGGCAGAAAGGATAATTCTACTCAAATACCCACATTGAAATGGGTCTTTCCCAAAACCAACATAATCTAAAGACCTAACAAACATTGTGATTCGCTTGGATTTTAAACCTAATGACCAAAAAGACAAAAAGACCCTCTCTCACAATAATCTTACTTGCAGCAGGAAAATGAAGCATGAATTCAGCAACCTCTTGGCCTAGACAGGAGGCCTAGCACACCTGCCAGGCTGCAGAGCTCTGAAAGGCTGCAAAGGAATGCAAAGAACCAAAGAACAGAGAGCCAAAGAACAGAGAAGCGCACTCTGTCCTCAGATGCCCTGCATGTGTTTCCTTTTCATGGCATCTCCCTTTTGATCCATGCACCGATAACCTCCATTAGCACCTGCAGCACTCCCCAGAGTGGGCCCAAACTTCCTAAGCCCCGTGGTATCCTTGACCTCCTCTCAGGTTTCCTAGGCCATAGACTGCTTCTGAAACTCAGTCCTTGCAACTGCTACCCCAGTTCACCTTAGGGATGCTCATCAGACATAGTGTTCCCAGCCCATCCTCTTCACTCTGACCAAGTAAGTCTAGGGCTGTTGAGGGATAAGGGATGGAAGCAGGAAGCTGAGCAAATGGACAATGTTCCTGCGATGAATCATTTGGTTCCCGGGTAAACCTCTCCATGGCCATAGGTCTCAGATCCTACTGTTTCTTTCTGCCAGTAACTCCAGGCAGGGACTCTATGTCTATGTCTTGCCAGGGCAAGACAGCACTGTCTGCTTTTGTTCTGAAGTTGTTGTCACATTCTCCCCACTGGTGTCACTGAAACAGTAGTACTAAAAGGGTGTGGGAGCAAACTTCACCTAACAGTACATCTTCCCACCTCTTCTTTTCACAAAAGTACACATTGCACAGGAATGTGCCAGAAAAGTGTGCCTTCACTGGCCATGCATTGATTTGACCTGCAATTGTGAATGGTTCCTGTCCTAGCCATTCAGAGCAAACCATTTTCCCCTAGAGGTCTAGGGTTGTGGACACCAGGCTATCTAGACATCTCATTGGATCACAGTTAAAGATGTGGAGAAAGATAAAAAAAAAAAAGGACAAGAGGATTAAGAAGCAGTTCCTTACCACCCCTCCCATGCTTACCATTCCTAAACAGCCCTAGACTTACATTGCCAGAGTGAAGAGATGTGTTGGGAACGCTATATCTGATGAGCATCACTAAGGTGAACTGGGGTAGCAGTTGCAAGGACTGAGTTTCAGAAGCAGCCTATGGCCTAGGAAACTCTGAGATGAGGTCAAGGATACCTCAAGGCTCAGGAAGTTTAGGCCCACACTGGGGTGACCTTGGAGATACTGAGTATCTAGAGCCACTGCTATTCTGGAAGACACCTATCTAGACCTGGTGCATAGGAGCCAACTGCTTTATCCTCTGAGTTCACCCCAGCGACTTTCATCCTTTGGCAGCCATAGCTCCTGCTGGAGACCACAGTGCTTTTCAATAGGCTTAAGAACCATTTCTCCAACCATGTACTACTAGGTGTGGATCCTTGAACAGTTGTTAACCTTTCTGAGTTTCAGTTTTTTCATCTGGAAAATTGAAATAATAATATATCGCTGATGGAATAATGCAAGTCAAAAGCTTAGTGCCAGCACCGTGCCTGGTTCTGAGAAAGCACTCTATAAGTAGTTACTATTATTCTTGTTGTTATTCATATTACACAATATTAATATTATTAAAACAGTCGGACCAATTTCAGATGCATCTCCACTTGTCACGTGCCCCTTTGGCACTGATGCCATAAGTGGATGGAGAAGCTTTGGCAAGGGAGTTTGGAATTTAGGAACTTGTGGCTCCTCTAGTGTTGTGGCATCAGAATCTTCAGGCCATGGAAGAAAAGCTTTCCTATCCAGGCTACCTTAGAATGGAAAAGAAGGGAGAGGTGATGAGCAAATTTGTTTACTCTTTCTCTGCTGTAGAGAAAATGAGTTTTACTGAACCAGGATGAAGTTGTTTTCAGAACTCTGACGGATTTCCCAAGAATGAAGGTTTATGAGTGAAAGCAATTGTATTTCTTGTAGGCATTCTTTTTTCCCACTTGCAGACCTGGAACTTTCAGAGACAAGCTTTTCTGAGCCCTTGTCAACCAGCACTGGGATGTGTGTCTCCCTCCTCATGCCCACCCCTCTGGCCATGCCCCTTCCAGCAGGCTGAGGACATGTTCACAGGACTCAGCTCCAAGAAATAAGGAAGTAACTTAAGCAGCCTCTGACTCAGATTCGGTCATTCTAAGTTAAATTCTTGTTAGATAGTGACTGTTTGTAAAAAAGAAAAATAGCTAATGACATTATTCCTTATTGAAATATTGCAATGAGAATGCAAGGAATGTATGAACAAGGTATTTGTAGACCTTCACTTGGGTCACAGTAGTTATAAAAGCCAGAGATGATGATACTGTGATGAAAACCCTCAGTGATACCTGAACATCTCCTAGGATAGAGCTCAGACTTCTCAGCTGAGCACGCAGAGTGCCCCTTCAAGCACCTCCTCCCTTCTCTCCCATCTTAGGGAGGCTTCCAGATAGCGACTAAGAACATCAGGGATGGTCGGCCTGGTAGTATTCATCAGCCTCAAGTTTCCAAGCAAAACTCAGGCATGTTGAAGACTTAGCCCCAGGGAAGGGGTGGGCACTGGTGGACTCTGCTGTAAGATCCCATAACTCTAATTGTAAGGTATAACAGGCTGATCCATCATGAGGTCAATTGAAGATCTGGAACCTTATGGCTTGGGAATTAACAATTATCCCTGCTCAGGCTTGATGCCACGTGCAAGTTGGACAGTCCTGGCCCACTCTGCTCTCTAGTACTTGCAGCCCTTTCCTTTCAAGATGCCTGAGGAAGTGTACCATGGAAAGGAAAAGGTGGAGAAGTTTGCTTTTCAGGCATAAGTTGCCCAATTCATGTATCTCAACATCAATACCTTCTATGCCAACCAGAAAATTTTTCTTCAGGAGTCAATCTCTAATGGATTTAATGCATTAAACAAAATTTGCTGAGAGCCTGACAGACTTTCTTGAGTTGAACAGCAGTAAAGAGATGAAAATTGACATCATCTTCAACTCTCAGGAATGCACTCTGACTTTGGTGGACACAGGCATTGCCTTGACCAAGGATGATGTCATAAATAATTTGGGAACCATTGCCAAGTCTCCAAGATTGAGCAGTTTGGTTTTTAATCTGCCTACCTGGTGGCAGAGAAGGTGACTGTGATCACACATCACAATGCTGATGAACAGTATGCCTGAGAGTCTTCCTCCACTGTATGTGCTGACCCCAGTGAGCCCACCGTCAGGGGTACCAAAATGATCCTCCATCTTAAGGAAGATCAGATAGAGTACTTAGAAGAGAGACAAGTCAAAGAAGTAGTGAAGAAGTACTCATAGTTCATAAGCTATCCCATCACTCTTTATCTGAGGGAAGGAATGAGAAGGAAACCAGTGATGACAAGGCAAAAGAAGAGAAAGGTGAGAAAGAAGAGAAAAATAAAGATGCTGAGGAAAGGCTCAAGATTGAAAATGTGGGCTCAGATAACAGCAGTAAGAGTAAGAAAAAGAAGAGCAGAAAATTAAAGAGAAATACATTGATCAGGAAGAGGTAAACAAGGCCAAGTTCATTTGGACCAGAAACCCTCATGATGTCACCCAGGAGGAATGTGGAGAATTTTACAAGAGTCTCATCAATAACTGGGAAGACCACTTGGCAGTCAAGCATTTCTCTGTAGACGGTTAGTTGAAATTCAGAACATTGCTACTCATCCCTCAATGGACTCCCTTTGACCTCTTTGAGAAGAAGAAAAAGAACAACATCAAACTGTTCATCGTGTGTTCATCATGGACAGCTGTGATGAGTTGACACAAGAGTTTCTTAACTTTATTCATGGTTTGGTTGACTCTCAGTATCTGCCCCCTCAACATCTCTTGAAAAATGCTTAAGCAGAGCAAAATCTTAAAAGTCAATCAAAAAACATTGTTAATAAGTGCCTTGGGCTATTCTCTGAGCTGGCAGAAGACAAGGAGAACTACAAGAAATTCCATGAGGCAGTCTGTAAAATCTAGTCTACTGATTTAAATGTTAATCACACCTACAAAATGTCTTCATGCCAACATGTAGACTGGTGTTTGGCCAATCTAATGTATGGATACCATGACGTAGCTAGGTTGACACACAAAGTTTGCCATCACACCAAGTAATCCAGCACTGCCATTCAAAAGGGTAGTTTTGCAAGTTAATAAAAAAACTCTAGCAGGGTGGGAGCCAATTAGTCGGGAAACAAGCTGAGTCATCTTAGGGCTTCACTGAGAGCCGAAGGGCAAATGGAAATGTTTAAAATGGAGGAAATTAAACCAGGGTACTCAAGATGTTTATAAAGAAATGGCAGAGTGTATGATGGAAATGAAGAGTACTACTGCTGAAAGGAGGATGGAACTGGCAAGGAATGCAGAAGGTATCAAAACAAACAAAAACATCCTTCAAACCCAGACCTTAATATTCTGAGCACCGATGCCTTTGCCCAGCTCCTTGGGCCTCTTGCCTCTTGGGGTCCAAGTGTTACAGAAGCTGCTTCAGCAGCAGCAGAGCAAGGCCTGGACCCAGCACTGGTGGAGGCGGAGACCCAAGTCAATTTCCACCACAGGAAGGAATGCTCCAGAGGACAATAAAAATGAGGTCATCATGTGTCTACGAGTCTCTCCAGAAAAATATCAGATGTGAACTGTAAAACAATCAAGATCCAGCTGTATAGGAAAAGTTAAAGCCAGACTAGAGCAGGGGCCAAAAGCCTACAGAGAATCTGTGAAAGCCAGTTGCATGTAAGGGAGCCAGCCCTAATGGCATGCAGGTAGAACTCGAGCTGTGGAATTTTTCTTTTAAACTATGAAGGACAGAAGTTCCTTTCAGTTGAAAAGTGAGCACATGTTATACCCATCTTTAAAAAAAAATGGGCACTGGCATTGTGGAAAGCATTTGGGAGATTTCTCAAAGAACTTAAAACAGAGCTACCATTCTACCCAGCAATCCCGTTAGTTGGTATATACCCAAAGGAATATAAATCATTCTACCATAAAGACACAGCATATGTATGTTTATTACAGCCCTATTCACAATAACAAAGACGTGGAATCAACCTGAATGCCTATCAATGGTAGACAGGATAAAGAAAATGTGGTACGTATACAACATTGAAAACTACACAGCCATAAAAAAGAACAAAGTCATGTCCTTTGCAGCAACATGGATGGAACTGGAGGCCATTATCCTAAGCAAACTAACACAGGAACAGAAAACCAAATACCACATGTTCTCACTAATAAGTGGTAGCTAAACATTGAGTACACATGTACACAAAGAAGAGGATAACAGACACTGGGGCTACTTGAGGGTGGAAGGGTGGGAGGAGGGTGAAGATTGAAAAATTACCTATCAGATACTATGTTTATTACCTGGATGATAAAATAATCTATACACCAATCCCCTGTGACACACAACTTACCTATAAAACAAGCCTGCACATACACCCCGAACCTAAAATAAATGTTTAAAAGAAGAGGGGAGAATGGGAGATAGGGATGAATTAGTGTAGTAATTATAGACCAGACAGCATTGAAAACCAGGAAAATTTGATTGAAACATTCATTAGTCACTGTATCAAAGAGCATAAAACACTAGTAGGTAAACTGTCTTAGTCTGTTTGGACTGCTGTAACAAAATACCATAAACCAGATGGCTTATAAACAGTAGAAACTTATTTCTCACAGTCTGGAGACTGGGAAGTCCAAAATCAAGGCTCCAGCAGATCTGGTGTTTGGTGAGGGCCTGCCTCCTGGTTTGCAGATGGCTGTCTTTTCGTGCCATCCTCATATGGGCAGAAAGCAGAGAAAGAGTGGAAGCAAGCTCTCTCATGTCTTCTTATAAGGGCACTAATTCCATTCATGGAGGCTCCAACGTCATAATCTAATTACTTCCCAAAGGCCCCACCTGCTACTACCATCACCTTGCGGGTTAGCATTCTAACATATCAATTTTGAGGTGACACAAACACTCAGGTCGTAGCAAAACCATAGGGCTTTCTGAAAGTCCTAGGGAAAAGAAAGTTGAAGCGCAACTTCCTTTCCAAATGTGGGCACACACACCATAGCCAAACCACCTGTTAGCCTAGAACTGTATTTATGTCATCCTCCAGCCTGAGCCTCCAGGGGACTAGGACTGCAGGACCCATGCTCTTAGTATGAAATGTACTATCAATGTTTTTCTTTGTGCCCACATAGTTACAAACAACTGAATTCAATCCAAGATGCATTTCTTGAGTGTTTACTATGTACTGCCTTACTGGGAGGTGACTTAAAGAATATAAAAATGCATAGGACATGGTTTCTGCCCCTCAAGACCACTACATGAAGGAGACCCACGTACATATTAATACATGAAAAAGGTTATTTTAATTGAAACAGGGAGAATTCAGACTTAAGCAATAACTCTTGACCATCAGAATAAGAACATTGGAATTTTCTCTGAAAGGTGAGCTGAAAAGTTTCCTCCTTTAGACATACAGTGAGACTAAACAGCCAGCAGCCATCTTTGGTTGGTTAGACACCCACCTGACCCAGAACAGAGCTTGGGGCAGGTAACATTGCCAGGCCCCTCCCACTGTATAATTCTAAGACACTCTCATTTCTAGGTTGCTAAAAATAGAAGCATGGCGTCTGGTACATAACAATATACAATATTGCAGCTGTGTCTTTATGATGAATAATAATACTTTGGAGTTATATGATGAGGCAATCACTTTGCAAGTGCAATCTCATTAACACTCACAATATTCTGATTAGGTAGGCAGGTGGCAACTGATCTGAACTCAGTTACCAGTTGAAGGAACCAAGACACAGAGAATCTGAGAAACTTCCCAAGAAGCACCCACTTTCAGTCACAGGTGGGAATGTGGCCCAGGTCTCCTTTTTCCAAATTCGTTGCTCTGAGCAGTAGTCCACACTGCTTCCAAGGTTCAGCAGCACAACAAACTCAAAATTGGCATTGTCCTGGATCTACCCCTTGGGAAATATTGCTGACTTCTCTTAAGTGAATGCCAGAACCACCCCAAGATTAAGTTCAGTATTTCTTTGTTCTATCCTTTCCCTTTGGCAATTCACCTCTTCCTCCCTCCAAACTCCAACCTGTCTTGAAATAAACCGAAGAAATTTTTAAACCACGCCAAAACTTCTTTATGACTTCTGTTATCTTTCCCGAGTTTTTGTTATGGTGTGTGGGTGCAATTTAATTGAAGGTCAGTTGTTTTCAGAGAGTCCCTGTTCTAAAGGTTTTTAAACACACGTTCAGGCACCCTGTCTA
The DNA here is from genome assembly GCF_003255815.1 of Theropithecus gelada. Lineage (NCBI taxonomy): Eukaryota > Metazoa > Chordata > Mammalia > Primates > Cercopithecidae > Theropithecus > Theropithecus gelada. The sequence continues at coordinate 49,936,756 of NC_037680.1, read as the reverse complement.
AACAGCTTCCTTCTCTCAGTCCCGATTTTATTCATGACTTGGTTAATAGAAAAAAATACTTGTTTGCTTTCCTAAACATGCTGTGTGATTTTGCTCAGACTAGAGGAACAGGTTTGGTGGTGCTGATATAAAATCACAGGAAAATGACACTATGAGTCAGGAGACATTTGCCAGCCCAGAGCAAAGGCATCTTCTGAGCCCCTGGGGAAACACTGATGTTGTTTTTATAGGGAAATAGTAAGATTAATATGGGAACTCGGGTTTTGTGCTTTTGGGTGCAGGATTCCCTGGCTCCTTTTGAGACAATGACACGCGGTCACATCTTCAAATTGTTAATTATGTACTGCCCCCTAGGGATTTTTGTTTTGCTGGTGGCAACCTGCTTCAAATCCTACAGGAAATATTTATCAGCCGGCTTCAGCCAGTATTTGTCTCATCAAAGGCTGCACCTTTTTGTGACCTTGTTGTAGTAAGTCCACCCCTTTCTCTAGCAAGTCAGATTCATACACTTTACTTTTTGAATTGTTGATTTTTTCCCTCCCTCTTTTGTCTTTATTTGGTTTTATTTCCCCAGGATGACTGCATTTGAATAGTGTGGGGAGGATTGACGTCTCTGCTCTTTAAAGCGCTGCTCTTACCAACCTCCACATTTCCCCTGTGGCTTTGTAAACATCTTTAGATTTGGGGAACAGAGGAAGAGCAAACTGTGAATTATAGACACTTACACATATGCATTTACATGTTTATCTGCACTTACTGATGGAGGATTTCTCTATACTCTGAAATGTTCTCTATGAAATTCCATTTAAATCAAAAACTTTTATCAGAAAAATGAAATTGCTTCATGATTGAACAGCACTTTGCTTCTAAGTACCAGCCATCGAGTCTGATGAAATGGCCCAGATGATGCTCTTCCCCAGAAAGACATCCTTTACCCTTTATTTTAAAGTTGGAGTAAAAAATGTTGGCCCTATATTTCCTCACACACTTTCTCTCAATACAGGAACAGTCTTAAGCTGTAATTAATAACATGGCATCTGATATGAATGTTGTAAATATGCATTGTTCTTACTGTTTGTGTAGTTTGTTCCTTTTTTAAATAATACATAAGACAGCCCTGGCAGGAATCTTTCTTCATGGATTGTATATTTTTTTAAACACACACACACACACACACACAAATCCTGTACACAACAACTTTAGCAAATATATGCACGATCCAAACAGTTCAGAAATATAAGATCTGAAAATGAGCAAAGGGCAGCAGGTTTTTGAATAGGCTTCATCAGCGGAGGGGAGAGGTCAGTCGTGGAAATTAGTTATAGGAGCTATTAAGTCTCCTCTGACACCCACAGTACAAGCTGCTTAACATAATCAGCCGCAATCAGCAAAACTGCTGTTTATTACAAAACGTTTTTCCCTTTTAATATTTCATATTGTTATGTAAAATGGTGCAGTGTAGGGACACACACATTTCACCAGGGACAAATTGTACAAATTGTCAGCAGTAATAATTTGTGGCTCTTCTCGTGACATCTTTTGAAGTTAAAACCATTGAGGGATACCTCTCCAGGGCTATTTTCTCTAATGTGGTTAATGGTTTGCACTGGAGTTGACCAGGCACCCTCTGGGTGATGTCGACATTTACCGGTGTGAGAAAATGTTTGTGTGACCGAACATCAGCCAGACAAGTCTGTAATTCCAGGCCATGAAGCTTGGTTCTGTTTTCTCTTACCCATTTAGTCAGTGCCCTCAGTTATAGGTGTGTCTCATACTGGAATAAAAATTAGCAGAGGCATTCCCTAGTCTGTCCTAATCACCAAAGTATTCCTCTTTCAAAACATTTTAATTTAAATAGAACTGATTATGAGGCACACAATAGGAGTCTATGTAGAATGAATTTCACACACTGAGTATTGGGATAAGAGAAATTCCCTAACTGTCCAATAGGACAGGTTGCCATGGCCTAGATTAGAGGACCCTTGGATATTATTCCCACATTTCTCTAAGGAGAATAAGAAAGTACAGAGGCAGACATTGCTGGTTCCCCTTCCAGCCCACTAAGGATCTTGTACAAGATGTCCTAATCCCTGACAGCTGTCTCCTAAGGTTCCATCCCTGGTCATCCCTCCCACTCACCCAGAGTCAGCCTAGCTGGTTCATGGGAACACTGGGCAGAGCAGGAGGCACTGGAGCAGAACAAAGCTGTAGGGTTTTATTTGTACAAATATGGGAATACTTAAAAGCTAAAATAAGCATTGTCCCTTTCCAAGTGGGCACCTTGGCTGGCTAAATGACACACTTATTGGAACACTGGAGCTGCCGTTTCTCACAATTTTGATTCATCTTGTTTAGAAGTTGTAAAAGACAATCAGTGTGATTCCTGTAGAGTTACTCATACCTTCCTTTGAACGTTAACTCAATCATCTATTTCATTCATCAATCATCTGTTTCATTTATCAGTCATCTGTTTCATTCATCAAGTCCAACTCCAAATGAATGGACAGTCCTCATTCTTTGTATACCCTCCTATTTGGATAATTTTTTGGATATTTATTTCTGTATCTATTTCTCCAGTGTAATAAACTTCTTGAGATGAGATTTTCATTTTCCCCTCTACATGCATCACTGTCTAACTGCATCAGACACATAGTAAGTGCTCAATAGATGTTTGTTGAATAAATAAGCAAAGAGTTTAGGAAATTAAATTCACTCTTAGAGGACAAAGATGTTCCCCCATGAGGTCTCTGGACTTGGAAGACTATTCGAATGTAGGGTTTTCATTCCTTGAACATTTCTTGAATAATGGAAACTTCTCAGGAATTAGCGTTCACGGGACAACATGTCATTGAAATTGTAAAACTTTGTCAGATTTCTTAAAACCCCAATTATCAGACTTTCTAGATCAGTGCTCTCTAATAGAAATACATCGCAAGTTGCTTGTGTAATTTTAAATTTTGTAGTAGCCACATTTAAAAAGATGAAACAGGTGAAATTAACTTTGATAAAATGCTAACAACTTTAACTTAACCCATATATGCGAAAACTTTTTTTCAACATATAGTCAACTTAAAAAATTATTGATGTTTTTACATTCTTTTTTGCTGTTGTCCTAAGTCTTTGAAATTTTGTGTGCATTTTATGCTTATAGCCCATCTTCATTTGGAGAAGCTGCATTCCATGTGCTCAGCAACCATGGATGATTACTAGCTACCAATACTAGCAGCATAGTTCTAGGTTCTAGGCCCACCTCATTGCCCTCTTGGCCAGTAGCTTCTTGTGATTGATACCTCTGACGGTGGACTACAGGGGGTAGCAACAGGCAATGACTGGATGTGCCATGGAGGTCACTTCTCTACTTATTTCTTCCCTACCTGGAGCAAAAAGGCCAGTGGTACGATGGGATTTTGTGCAAATTAACACTTGAAAGCAAGTGAAACACTCCAGATTTCATGTTATCAGTGCCAACCACATTTTTATTCCTTGGGCTGGTTGTTTCCTTGATTTTCCTTATATTCAGGCTAACGCAGCTCATGAAAAGGCTCAGACAAGAGACAAGTGTAGTTTCCACTCCTGAAGTAAATAGTAGAGCCGATGGGACCTAATGAACCCCAATATAAGAAAAAGAGAGGAGTCAGGGTGATTCCTGAGTTTTTCCTTGTTCAACCATGTTAGAGAGTAGCATTGATATAGTCACCCCCGGAGGGAGTGTGGCTGGAGAAGCGGCTATTGCTGATTTCAGTGCCTTGGGGCCTTCCAACACAATGTGGCTGGGAAGAGGAGGAGGAGCAAAGGAGCTGGTTAGAGAGAGAGAGACCAAACACCAGGGAGGGAAGTCTCAGACTCTTAGGGAAGAAGCTGTCCCCAAAAGCAGAGAGTGGCCAGCTCCCAGAGGCCAAATAAGCCTTCTGGATGCAAAAATGTGAGGCACAAGAAGTGGATTGAGAAGACAGGCTTGAGCAGGGAGCCGAGCAGCATCAGATGGTCTGAGGACAGAGTTGGCAGGTCACACTGATGCAACAGGCCCGGGCAAGTGGAGGGCTGCATCAGAGAACCAGCGCTAGAAACCCAATTAAGCAAGCTCTAGACAGGGAGCATAGACAGAATAAGGCTACATAGAAGCCTTGAGTGCTTCTGTGTTCCTCATTAGCCGGGGAAGAGCTGCCCCTCCACCATGGTTTCCTCCTGCACAGAGAAGGGAAGGGCGAGTGACTCCTCTCTCACAAGGGTCCTGTGGAGGTGAAGGGTGTGGTGGTTTTCAGCTCACTGAAATTGAGCATAACCTGAGACCTGGTTTCTCAGAATCAGATTTGCTTAGGAATTTTAGGAAAGAAATTCTTGTTTATATAACTGACCTAAATATTCTTCAGTAGAGAATTAGTCAAATAAATGATGGAACATTCAGACAATGCAATAGTAATTACTCATAAGAATAAGCAAGAATTGTGCATATTGATGTAGGTATGTGGACAAGATTCATTTTGGGTGAATAAAGCAAGATTCAGAACAGCATAGAGAGAAGGTTCACTTGTGAGGGAAAAAAGGCAATCATATACATATACATATTCACCTATATATATGCACCTTATATATGCATAGAAATTTTCTGGAATGATGAACAAGAAGCTGTTAAGAGTAACTGTCTCTGGGGGAGGAACTAGAAAGGACTTCAGAAGGAGAGAGAGATTTGCCTTTTGCATCTCATCTTTGTGTTGCTCAGTTTTGAATGGCCAGGTGCAGGAATTATTTTTCAAATTAAAATAATAGTTTAAAGTGTTTTAAACAATGTTTTACTTGTAATGTCTATATTAAACACTATAAAATCTCTTAGAGAAAAGATTGCCTACTTTTATGTTGTGACCAGTGAACTGTATTCATTCATTTCATCCTTCTTTCGAATTTCAAATTTGGAGACACTGGAAGACTGCATTCATTAGGGGTCCATTCTCTTGACGTCAAATCTTTTCCTTTGAGTAATTCCACTCAGTGTCCAAATATCAAGTTCATAGGCTGGCTGGCAGTGAGGCACTGATGTGCCACTGGACATCAAGGCACCTAAGAGTCCAAAGACCAGGCAAAGTGGGAAAGGCAAAGTGTGGAACAGTCACAGACGCACCCCAGTGTTTCTCGTTGCTGTATCCGCATCCCCTGCCACTCACTTCATGACAAACAGAGATTGCCACTGGGAAGACACCAGAAGGCTGTCTGTAGAGAGCAAGGAGACAATATTTATTGAGACTATGTTTACTGCTGTGTAGCTCTTTTCTGCTTGTATATAAAGTACCAGTCACCCATTCCCTAATTAAGCAGATGTAAAAAACTACTAGCATCAGGCGGGTGGAGAATAATAGGATTACAGTCTCTTCAGAGAAATAAGAGAGAAATGGCTACATGCTGTAAGAGTAGAAAGTAGTAGAAATTGCTTCTAATCTGTTTGATTAGAAAAGATAGAATTTGGGGTCAATCTTAATGCATGTGAAGGAAAATATTACTTTATTTTATTTATTTATTTTTATTATGCTTTAAGTTCTGGGATACATGTGCAGAACATGCAGGTTTCTTACATAGGTATACATGTGTTATGGTGTTTGCTGCACCCACCAATCCATCATCTACATTAGCTACTTTTCCTAATGCTATCCTTCCCCTAGCCCTCCACCCCCAACAGGCACTGGTGTGAGATGTTCCCCTCTCTGTGTCCATGTTTTCTCATTGTTCAACTCCCACTTACGAATGAGAACATGCAGTATTTTGTGTTCTGTTCCTGTGTTAGTTTGCTGAGAATGATGGTTTCCAGCTTCATTCATGTTCCTGCAAAAGACATGAACTCATCCTTTTTTATGGCTTCATAGTATTCCATGGTGTATATGTGCCATGTTTTCTTTATCCAGTCTATCATTGATGGGCATTTGGGTTTGTTCCAAGTCTTTGCCATTGTGAATAGTGCTGCAATAAATATATGTGTGCATGTGTCTTTATAGTAGAATGATTTGTAACCCTTTGGGTATATACCAAGCAATCCCATTCCTGGGTCACATAGTTTTCTGGTTCTAGATCCTTGAGGAATCGCCACACTGTCTTCTGCAATGGTTGAACTAATTTACATTCCCACCAACAGTGTAAAAGCATTCCTGTTTCTCCAAATCCTCTCCAGCATCTGATATTTCCTGACTTTTTAATGATTGCCATTCTAACTGGCATGTGATGGTATCTCATTGTGGTTTTGACTTGCATTTCTCTAATGACCAGTGATGATGAGCTTTTTTTCATATGTTTGTTGGCCATACAAAGGTTTTCTTTTGAGAAGTGTCTGTTCATATCCTTCACCCACTTTTCGATGGCATTGTTTGTTTTTTTCTTGTAAATTTGTTTAAGTTCCTTATAGATTCTAGATATTAGTCCTTTGTCAGATGGATAGATTACAAAAATGTTCTCCCATTCTATAGGTTGCCTGTTTACTCTGATGATAGTTTCTTTTGCTGTGCAGAAGCTCTTTAGCTTAATTAGATCCTATTTGTCAATTTTGGCTTTTGTTGCCATTGCTTTTGGTATTTTAGTCATTAAGTCTTTGCTCATGCCTATGTCCTGAATGGCATAGCCTAGGTTTTCTTCTAGGGTTTTTATGGTTTTAGATCTTAGGTTTAAGTCTTTAATCCATCATGAGTGAATTTTTGTATAAGTTGTAATGAAGGGGTCCAGTTTCAGTTTTCTGCATATGGCTAGCCAGTTTTCCCAGCACCATTATTAAATAGGGAATCCTTTCCCCATTGCTTGTTTTTGTCAGGTTTGTCAAAGATCAGATGGTTGTAGATGTGTAGTGTTACTTCTGAGGCCTCTGTTCTGTTCCATTGGTCTATATAGCTGTTTTGGTACAAGTACCATGCTGTTTTGGGTACTGTAGCCTTGTCGTATAGTTTGAAGCCAGGTAGCATGATGCTCCAGCTTTGTTCTTTTTGCTTAGGATTGTCTTGGCTATGTGGGTTCTTTTTTGGTTCCATATGAAATTGAAAGTTGTTTTCTCTAATTCTGTGAAGTAAGTTAATGGTGTCTTGATGGGAATAGCATTGAATCTAAAAATTACTTTTGGCAGTATGGCCGTTTTCACTTTATTGATTCTTCCTATCCATGAGCATGGAATGTTTTTCCATTTGTTTGTGTCCTCTCTTACTTCTTTGAGCAGTGGTTTGTAGTTCTCCTTGATGAGATCCTTCCCATCCCTTGTAAGTTGGATTCCTAGGTATTTTATTCTCATTGTAGCAATTGCGAATGGGAGTTCACTCGTGACTTGGCTCTCTGTTTCTCTATTATTGGTGTACAGGAATGCTTGTGATTTTTGCACATTGATTTTGCATCCTGAGACTTTGCTGAAGTTGCTTATCAGCTTAAGGAGTTTTTAGGCTGAGAAGACAGGGTTTTCTAAATATACAATCATATCATCTGTAAACAGAGACAATTTGACTTCCTCTCTTTCTTTTTGAATACCCTTTATTTCTTTCTCTTGCCTGATTGCCCTCGCCAGAACTTCCAATAGTATGTTGAACAGGAGTGGTGAGAGAGGGCATCTTTTTCTTGTGCCAGTTTTCAAAGGGAATACTTCAGTTTTTGCCCATTCAATATGTTGTTGGCTGTGGGTTTGTCATAAACAGGTCTTATTATTTCGAGATGCATTTTATCAATACCTAGTTTATTGAGTGTTTTTAGCATGAAGGGGTGCTGAATTTTATCAAAGGCCTTTTCTGCGTCTATTGAGATAATTATGTGGTTTTTGTCATTCGTTCTGTTTATGTGATGGATTATGTTTATTGATTTGTGTATGTTGAAACAGCCTTGCGTCCCAGAGATGAAGCCGATTGGATCGTAGTGGATAAGCTTTTTGATGTGCTGCTGGATTTGGTTGGCCAGTATTTTATTAGGATTTTTGCATCGATGTTTATGAGGGATATTGGCCTGAAATTTTCTTTTTTTGTTGTGTCTCTGCCAGGTTTTTGGTATTAGGATGATGCTGGCCTCATAAAATGAGTTAGGGAGGAGTCCCTCTTTTTCTACTGTTTGGAATAGTTTCAGAAGGAATGGTACCAACTCCTCTTGTACCTCTGGTAGAATTTGGCTGTGAATCCATTCAGTCTTGGACTTTTTATGGTTGGTAGGCTATTAATCACTGCCTTAACCTCAGAACTTGTTATTTGTCTATTCAGAGATTCGACTTCTTCTTGGTTTAGTCTTGGGAGGGTGTGTGTGTCCAGGAATTTATTCATTTCCGCTAGATTTTCTAGTTTGTTTGCATAGAGGTGTTTATAGTATTCTCTGATGGCAGTTTGTATTTCTGTGGGATCAGTGGTGACATCCCTTTATCATTTTTTATTGAGTTTATTTGATTCTTCTCTCTTTTCTTCTTTATTAGTCTTGCTAACGGTCTACTTATTTTGTTGATCTTCTCAAAAAGCCAGCTCCTGGCTACATTGATTTTTTGAAGGGTTTTTCATGTCTCTATCTCCTTCAGTTCTGCTCTGATCTTAGTTATTTCTTGTTTTCTGCTAACTTTTGGATTTGTTTGCTCTTGCTTCTCTAGTTCTTTTAATTGTGATGTTAGGATGTCAATTTTAGATCTTTCCTCCTTTCTCTTGTGGGCACTTAGTGCTATAAATTTCCCTCTACACACTGCTTTAAATGTGTACCAGAGATTCTGGTATGTTGTGTCTTCATTCTCATTGATTTCAAATAACTTCTTTATTTCCACCTTAAGTTCATTATTTACTCGGTAGTCATTCAGGAGCAGGTTGTTTAGTTTCCATGTAGTTGTGCAGTTTTGAGTGAGTTTCTTAATCCTGAATTCTAATTTGATTACACTGTGGCCTGAGAGACAGTTTGTTATGATTTCCATTCTTTTGCATTTGCTGAGGAGTGTTTTACTTCCAATTATGTGGTCAATTTTTGAATAAGTGTGATGTGGTGCTGAGGAGAATGTATATTCTCTTGATCTGGGGTGGAGAGTTCTGCAGATGTCTATTAGGTCCACTTGGTCCAGAGCTGAGTTCAAGTCCTGAATATCCTTGTTAATTTTCTGTCTTGTTGATCTGTCTGCTATTGACAGTGGAGTGTTAAAGTCTCCCACTATTATTGTGTGGGAGTCTAAGTCTCTTTGTAGGTCTCTAAGAACTTGCTTTATAAATCTGGGTGCTCCTGTATTGGGTGCATATATATTTAGAATAGTTAGTTGTTCTTGTTGCATTGATCCCTTTACCATTATGTAATGCCTTTCTTTTCGTCTTTGATCTTTGTTGGTTTAAACTCTGTTTTATCAGAGACTAGGATTGAAACCCCTGCTTCTTTTTGCTTTCCATTTGCTTGGCAAATATTCCTCCATCCCTTTATTTTGAGCCTGTATGTATTTTTGCACATGAGATGGGTCTCCTGAATACAACACACTGATGGGTCTTGACTCTTCATCCAATTTGCCAGTCTATGTCTTTTAATTGGGGCATTTAGCCCATTTACATTTAAGGTTAATATTGTTTTGTGTGAATTTGATCCTGTCATTATGATGTTAGCTGGTTATTTTGCCCATTAGTCGATGTAGTTTTTTCATAGTGTTGATGGCCTTTACAATTTGGTATGTTTTTGCAGTGGCTGGTACCAGTTGTTTCTTTCCATGTTTAGTGCTTCCTTCAGGAGCTCTTGTAAGGCAGGCCTGTGGGTGACAGAATCTCTCACCATTTGCTTGTCTGTAAAGGATTTTGTTTCTCCTTCACTTATGAAGCTTAGTTTGGCTGGGTATGAAATTCTGGGTTAAAAATTCTTTCCTTTAAGAATGTTGAATATTGGCCCCCACTCTCTTCTGGCTTGTAGAGTTTCTGCAGAGAGATTGCATAGAGGTGTTTATAGTATTCTCTGATGGCAGTTTGTATTTCTGTGGGATCAGTGGTGTATTTCTGTGGGATCTGCTGCTAGTCTGATGGGCTTCCCTTTGTGTGTAACCCGACCTTTCTCTCTGGCTGCCCTTAACATTTTTTCCTTCTTTTCAACCTTCGTGAATCTGACAAGTATGTGTCTTGGGGTTGCTCTTCTCAGGGAGTATCTTTGTGGTGTTCTCTGTATTTCTGAATTTGAATGTTGGCCTGCCTTGCTAGGTTGGGGGAGTTCTCCAGGATAATATCCTGAAGAGTGTTTTCCAACTTGGTTCCATTCTCCCCATCACTTTCAGGTACACCAATCAAAAATAGGTTTGGTCTTTTCACATAGTCCCATGTTTCTTGGAGGCTTTGTTCATTCCTTTTTATTCTTTTTTCTCTGATCTTGTCTCACTCTTTATTAAATCAAATTATTCTTCAATATCTGATATCCTTTCTTCCGCTTGATTGATTCAGCTATTGATACTTGTGTATGCTTCATGAAGTTCTCGTGCTGTGTTTTTCAGGTCCATCAGGTCATTTATGTTCTAACTAGTTATAGAATAACTAAGCTAGTTATTCTATTTAGCAGTTCCTGCAACCTTTTATCAAGGTTCTTAGCTTCCTTACATTGGGTTAGAACATGCTCCTTTAGCTCAGAGGAGTTTGTTATTACTCACCTTCTGAAGCCTACTTCTGTCAATTCATCAAATTCATTCTCCATCCAGTTTTGTTCCCTTACTGGCAAGGAGTTATGATCCTTTGGAGGAGAAGCAGCATTCCGGGTTTTAGAATTTTCAACCATTTTGCACTGGCTTTTCCTCATCTTCATGGATTTATCTACCTTTGGTCTTTGGTGATGGTGACTTTTGAATGGGATTTTTACGTGGGCATCCTTTTTGTTGATGTTGATGCTATTGCTTTCTATTTGTTAGTTTTCCTTCTAACAGTCAGGCCCCTCTTCTGCAGGACTGCTGGAGTTTGCTAGAGGTTCCCTCCAGACTCTGTTTGCCTGGACATCACAAGGGGAGGCTGTGGAACAGCAAAGATTGCTGCCTGCTCCTTCCTCTGGAAACTTCATCCCAGAGGGGCACCCACCAGATGCCAGCCAGAGCTCTCCTGTATGAGGTGTCTGTTGACTCCTGCTGGGAACTGTCTCTCCATCAGGAGGCACAGGGGTCAGGGACCCACTTGAGGAGGCAGTCTGTCCCTTAGCAGAGCTCGAGCACTGTGCTGGGAGATCTGTTGCTCTCTTCAGAGCCAGCAGGCAGGAACATTTAAGTCTGCTGAAGCCATGCCCACAGCCGCCCCTTCCCCCACATGCTCTGTCCCAGGGAGATGGGAATTTTATCTATAAGCCCCTGACTGGGGCTGCAGTCTTTCTTTCAGAGATGCCCTGCCCAGAGAGGAGGAATCTAGAGAGGCTGTCTGGCTACAGAAGCTTCACCAAGCTGTTGTGGGCTCCACCCAGTTCAAATTTCCTGGCAGCTTTGCTTACAATGTGAGGGGAAAACCGCTTACTCAAGCCTCAGTAATGGCAGATGCCCCTTTCCCCACAAAGCTTGAGCATCCCAGGTCAACTTCAGACTGCTGTGCTGGCAGCGAGTATCTCAAGCCAGTGGATCTTAGCTTGCTGGGACTGTGGGGACAGGATCTGCTGAGCTAGACCACTCAGCTCCCTGGCTTTGGCCCCCCCTTTCCAGGGGAGTGCATGGTTTTATCTTGCTGGCTTTCCAGGCACCTCTAGGGTACAAAAAAAAAAAAAAAAAAACTCCTGCAGCTAGCTCGGTGTCTGCCCAAATGGCCACCCAGTTTTATGCCTGAAACCCAGGGCCCTGGTGGTATAGGCACCTAAGGGAATCTCCTGGTCTGTGGGTTGCGGAGACCATGAGAAAAGCATAGTATCTGGGCCAGAATGCACCATCCCTCATGGCACAGTCCTTCACAGCTTTCCTTGGCTAGGGGGAGGGAATTCCCCAATCCCTTGTGCTTGCCAGGTGAGGCAACGCCCCACCCTGTGTCTACTCGCCCTCCGTGGCCTGCACCCACTGTCTAACCAGTCCCAGTGAGATGAGCCAGGTACCTCAGTTGAAAATGCAGAAATCACCTGCCTTCTTCACTGATCTCACTGGGAGCTGCAGATCAGAGCTGTTCCTATTTGGCCATCTTGCCAGCCACCCCTATTCATTTATTTTTTGAGATGGAGTTTCATCCTTGTTACCCATGCTGGAGTGCAATGGTGCAATCTTAGCTCACTGCAACCTCCACCTCCTGGGTTCAAGCAATTCTCCTGCCTCAGCCTCCCAAGTAGCTGGGATTGCAGGCATGTGCCATCACACCTGGCTAATTTTGTAGGAAAATACTACTTTAAAGTGTTATTTTAGGTAATTTTTATTCACCCAAATTCTACTTTGCAATTCTCCATCCATTGAAGCTGAAATCATCCTTCTTTTAGGGAAGGGAATAATACAGCCGTGAATTTGGGGAGGATGCTATTTCCTCCTTCCTGTTTCAGGTCTAAAAATTGTGAAAGCCCAGGCTTTCATTTGTGAGAGCCAACCTTTGCTAAAGGAAGAAAGGATTGGGGGATTTCAAGGATCCCAAGTGAGAGGAGCAGAGTTTTTACAATTTGCCACAGTGGGAGGATGGCATGCAGGGTACGGTGTAAGGAAAATTCTTAAAACCATGGAAGAAGAAAAGTCCTTTCAAAAATGACAAGGAATGGGAGGGCACAGGAGAGGGAGGAGTACGGAAGAGACAACCCTGGGGTTAGAGCACTAATTACACCTATAAGAAAGACCTGGGTGTCTCATTCTTGGCCCTGGGCTAGAGAGCATGCAAGATGACAGAAACCCAAGATACAATAATGAGGGCTTGGGTCTTGCTTTCTATTGAAATTAAGGGAAGAGATCACCTTGCAGGTCCCTAAACCAACAAGCATTGCTGCAGGAGAATACAGCGGTGTGGCATGTAACTGTACTGGTAATCCCCGGAGGTCTGAGATAGAGTCCCTCACATCCTCACAGGCTGCATGTGGAGATCCAGAAGACCTCTTATGATCCCATGCGAAGCATGGGAGGGCTGAGAGATGGAATAGATCAGACAAGTCTTGGGATTAGAATGAAAAGATGGTGGGTCTTGTGAACAGAGACCTCAGCAGGGACCTCAAATATGAGCTGTGGATACCCCTGGGTACTTCTGATCAGAGTAATGAGGAGAATGTGGTACTTGAGAGAAGCTGGTCTTGACATTGGGTTAGTTCATTATACACACTTAGGAGGCAGAGTCTCGAAAATTGAGCCCTTACACAAAAAAACATCAGCCAAGGCCAGGAGGCAGTCTTCCACAGAATTACAAGATTGGGCTACTCCAAGGGAAACCAAATATTTTCTTGTAGCATCTCGTATTTTAAGCATTATATTTTTTAACCTAGAATTGAGGAGAGAGAACAGTGATGGCTTTCTGCCTCTGAGAACTCTATCTGTGATCAGTGCAGGTCTTGGTTCTGTCACCTGGGGGCAGTCATCTGAGGTGATGTTTACCTGGTTGCATAGAGTTGATCACAGCTATAATCACTGGTTGTCAGCGAACACATACAGTTCATCTTTCCTTGTACGTAACATTTCTCATCCTACAATCCGTGCCCTTATCATTCAGTGCCAACCAACATGACCAAAATGCAAAACAAAAACCCAGAAATACAATTAATAAGCCCAGAGGGAATGGTTATTCTCCTTTGATCTTAACTCTGTTGAACTGGAAATGCAGTGTGAACTGAGCTCTTCAAGCAAATGATAAATCAAGTTTGCTCCTGAAGGAGGGGACAAATTATTTCAAGTGGACTCTACTACTAAACGTCTTTTAACTCGTTCTAAGCATCCTTTCCTTCGGCCTACATTTCCAGACTCTGGCTAAAAACCCTGCTTGGTGGGGAGCCTAATGTATTCATCTCTACCATTTCTTTTGACATGAATATGTTTTTATGGTTGCTTTGACTAGACCAGCTAAGAAAACAGAACTGAGTGTTTCATCCCTGCTTCCTCCAACATTATGATGGTATTATTCTCCATTTAGAAAGACCATCCAGCCATAAAGACGCAGATGAAAAAGACAGTGTATGCCTATCCAGATGCTTTTCCAACTCTCTATTAAGTGTTCCACCAATGCATGTGCATCCCATGTATTTTAAATTTTATTTATAGAGAGGAAACACTTGCCCCATTATACATTATACATTGTGTCCCTGATGGACATTAAAGAAGATTACAGTAGATTCACTGCCCTTGATGTATTGTTTTTTCTCCCTCATTGCCTAGGAGCTAAGATAGCCAAATAGGCCCAGCAAGAGCCAGACACATCAGCTCATATAGTTTTAAAGGCATATTTTGTTGAATAGTAAGTCAAAATCCCCTCCTAATGAATTTCCATCCTGGAAATTATCTTCCATGTCAGGAAATAGTCCACAAGGAACAAGCATCTTCTTTCTCTAATTTGCATTGTGGAAAGAAAAGGAAAATAGCACAGATGCATTCGGTATTGTACAAAGAGCATATATGGGCATTTCAATCCCTAATATCGCACTAGTTTCTGATGCTAATGTAAAATATGTTCTTTTTGCATTTATAATCATGATGAGCAGATGGCGAAGACGGTTTAAAGTAGTACTGTATGTCTATTAAAATAATGTATGCTGTTAGCAAGTCTTCCTTAAAACTGGAGTTTAATTGCTCATAAACACATACATTAGAAAGAACCACGATTCTAAGAGCCATTTGCTTTGCCAGGACAATAGTTAGACAGAGTTTCCTGTAACAAGCTTTGGCCAAAAGACTTCTTGTGGTAGCAGATGCTTCACTGTGCTCTCTCTCTCCCTTAAAGAGGCTTAATTGACAAAAATGTTAGGATTGGCACAAAAGGACCCTCGTTTCTTAAAACAAAGAAATCTCTCTTAAATTTAAGCTAAAATGGAAAAACTAAGGAAAATGTGGACTTGGGGAGAACTGGTAAGGAAAGAATTAAGTTCATAAGCTGCTTCATTCTTTGGAGTTTTTTCTTTTCTTTATTAGATTTCAAACAAACCATCAACAATGGCATTTTGTCGTTTTCAGTGATTAATATTGATTATATGGTTGCTGTGTTTTCTGAAAGTAAAACCAGCCAGACAGGAGACAGTTTCTTTTTTCATTCAAGGGACTTCACTGCTGCATCACCGGGGGAGAAGGAGATGAGCCTCTCTCTCTGACAGTTTCACTACCCACTCAGGGGTCCTCCGAAGGAAGGACGTCTGATCTTCAAAGCCAATGACAAAGTCGGGAGGATCAGAATCCACCCTGAACACCAGCAAATGGGAATTGATGCTGTTTGCAAACAGGAGGAGGAGGAAGGGGGAGGAGGCAGTAGAGAAAGGCAGGCTGAGAGCCAAGGGCCCTAAAAAGGCAGCAAGTTTTAGAAAACACTCATTTGACTAATTTGCCTAATATAATAAAGAAAGGATGGTTTTATTTTCAAATGCAGAAGTGGTGATTGATTAGGTGGGCATTATATTTGCAGCATGTGGAATGAATAATGGCTGTGAATGGATATGGAAAATATCTTACCAAGAAGGGAAAAAAATCCATAAGTCATACAAGGCAGAGCACAAAAATACCAACATACCAACATTCAAAGAGAGTTTCAATAATAACAGACTGAATCTTGGAAGGGAGCCAAGGAAACGGGGAACAGAAAGAGAGCTACACGCAGCATAATGGTTTCTAGACAATAGGCAATGAGAGAGGGTCTGCACATGCTTGTGAATGTGGTATTAGCTCTTTCATTATTATAATTACCTAAGTTTAAGGTCAAGTCACCTGTGTGTTGCTGATAAAGTGAATGATTTCTTTTAAAATAGAAGTAGTGCTTAAATTACCTAAGATGTTAGAGGAATAGATAATCCATGTGGGTGAGCTATTACAGAATTACCCCCGTCTAACAGAGCAACATCCCTAATAGAGAATGGCACTGAATCCCACCACATCTGCAGAATTCTAATGTAGAACCTTGCAAATGCATTCTCCTGCCTGAGTTCTCTCTTTGGTTGAAGGAGACCCTCCCATTACTGAAGACATGCATTCTTCTGACAGTTTAAAAAAGCTGTCTCAGAATAGGGTTTACCTCAGGTAAGATGCAGCCAGATTTGGAAACCTGAATTCACATTTTGCAAGCTTTGATCAGTCATCAGATTGCAGTCTGAATCAAAAAAAGACTGGGTATAGAAGGTTTGCCAAATACTTGTATTTTAAATGTTTCTGAATGATGAAATTCCATGAAGTGTTATTTAAGTAGTGGGATGGAAGATTTTTCTCTTTTTCTTGTCACAGAAATAACTCAAAAATTCCATAATTCTTCACTAGCATAAATTCTAAATACTTAAGAACAAATACTTGAGGAGTCTAACGGAAAAACCACAGCAAAAAGCTATCAGGTCCTTCAGGTGGGTCCTAGCTCCATCTCAGCATCAACAGAGATGTGGCCTACACATCTGCATTTTTCAAATACTTCATGAGGGATTGTGTCTTACATCAGGCTTGAGAACCATTGCTGTTGGTGGGAGGCAGTGTTTGAATGGTGTTAAGACCTGGTCAGATCTGCATTTTTCAATGGATCACTAGTTAAAACATAGCGGAACGATTTGAAATGGGGCAAGACTGCTGCTGGGGAGGGTCCTAGGGATGGTACTCTAACTGCTCATGTGAGAGTCACTAAACGTCTGAACCAGGGCAGTGGAAGTCAGAGAGGGAGATGAGGGGTCAGAGACAGGGAGGCTGAGTCAATACATATTTAGGAGGCAAAATCAGCATTACTTAGCGATTGAATGTGGAAGGTGGATGAAACAAGTCTGTAATAACTATTAGGTTTCTACCTTGGATGACAGCTGGGATGGTACAGCTTTTAACTGACTACCTTCTAACCCTGGTTCTTCAATACCCACTAGGCACCTTACGACTCAGTTCAATTCTGACACTAACTATGTAAAATTAGCGCAGACCTCACAGGCTAAGAGGCGCAGTCCCACATGACTACCCCCACTTCAGACACTAACCACAAGTAGAGTCCCCATGCAACAGAAGTCCCCCAGAGTTCTGTTTAAAATTTGAGGGTTCCTACAACTCACTTCTAGTTTAATAATTTGCTTAAAATGATTCACAGAACTCACCGAAAGCATTACACTTAAGAATTACTGGGTTTTATTTATTTATGTATTTATTTTTGAGACAGGGTCTTGCTCTGATGTTCAGGCTAGAGTGTAATAGTGTGATCTCGGTTCACTCCATCCTCAACCTCCCAGCTTCAAGCAATCTTCCCACCTCAGCTTCCTAAGTAGCTGGGACCACAGCTGTGCTAGGACCCACCTGAAGGACCTGATAGCTTTTTGCTGTGGTTTTTCTATTAGACTCCTGAAGTATTTGTTCTCAACAACACTCCCAGATAATTTTTGTTTATTTTTTGTAGACATGGGGTCTCCCTATGTTACCCAGGCTGGTCTCAAGGAATCTTCCTTCCGCAGCCTCCTGAAGTGCTAGGGTTACAGGTGTGAAGCCACTATGCCCAGCCTAGGATTACTGTTTCATTTAAAAGGATACAAATAAACAGTCAGATGAAGAGGTACCTAGAGCAAGTCTGGGAGAGTCCTGAACATAGGGCCCTCTGTTTTCATGCACTCAGGGTTCACCGTCTTCCCTAAACAGGATGTTCACCAAC
The DNA here is from genome assembly GCF_003255815.1 of Theropithecus gelada. Lineage (NCBI taxonomy): Eukaryota > Metazoa > Chordata > Mammalia > Primates > Cercopithecidae > Theropithecus > Theropithecus gelada. The sequence goes on along the minus strand of NC_037680.1, from coordinate 49,919,129 downwards.
TAGGAAGCCCCCAAGCCTCCTCGTTTCAAAGTTCTGGATTTCTGGGGTTTCTTTGGGTAGGCATGATTGGTTAGAGCATTGGCCACATGACTAAACTCAACCTCCCTTCCTTAGAGGTCAGGAATGGGGCTGAAAACTCTAGCCCTCTAATCACAAACTTAGTCTTTCTGGCATAGCCAGCCCCTCTCTTGAAACTATCCAAGGGCCCACTGGGAGTCACCTCATTAGCATAAACTTGGGTATGGTTGAAAGGGCAAAAGACAGATGACACTCCTATGACTCAAAAAATTCCAAGAGTTTATGAAGCTCTGTGCCAGAAACTGGGGGCAAAAGCCAAACATACAAGTTTGATTATACCACACTAAGAAATAATAAAGTGAAACAGACTTTCAGGGGAAGGTAGCTAGTTCCATTTTGAACACATTGAGTTTAAGGATTCCCCAAGTGGATGCGTCTAGCAGACAGGTGGATATGCAACGAGAAACTCAGGGGAGAGGTCACGACTGGAAGCAGAAATCTGGATGTCACTGTTTGAGAAAATGCTCCTATGAGTAGTATAAGGGTTTGTGAAATACGGTGACATTACCACAGTGAAACCCCGTCTCTACTAAAAATACAAAAAATTAGCCGGGCGCGGTGGTGGGCGCCTGTAGTCCCAGCTACTCAGGAGGCTGAGGCAGGAGAATGGCGTGAACCCGGGAGGCGGAGCTTGCAGTGAGCCGAGATTGCGCCACTGCACTCCAGCCTGGGCGACAGCGCGAGACTCCGTCTCAAAAAAAAAAAAAGAAGACATCGAGTTAGACTGTGTTCAATAGGACCCATGATGAGCATACATAAGCTAGTGTCCTGACATTTCTCACATATCGTTATTTAGATTTTGTCCTGTAAACCAGGGATCCGAAAGGTTTTTTTCTTTTTGGTGTTTTTTTGTAAAGGAACAAGTAATAAATATCTTAAGCTTTGCAGGCTATACAGCTCTGTCACAACTACTCACTTCTGCTGTTGTGATGTAAAAGGAGCCATAGAAAATACCAATCAAATGAGCATGCCTAGGTTTTAATAAAATTTTATTTGTGGACACTGAAATTCAAATTTCTTACAATGTTCATGTGTCACAAAATGTTCTTTTTTAAAAAAACGTCTAAAAATGCAAAAACCATCCTAAGCTTGTGGGCTGTAAAAAAACAGGAGGCAGGCCAATTTGGTCCTTGGGCTGTATGTTGCCAGCCCCTGCTCTAAGCCAACAAGCTTGTGTGGCTCCCTGAAAAGGAAGACTTGATGTGAGACCCAAGGGCAAAGCCTCAGTTCAAAGGAGATGCACTGTAGTCCCTTCGTTGATGAAAGCCGAATTGACCTGGGAAGATGTGGAGAGCCTGCTGTCTGAAGGAGTCTGCTTCATCTGATTGGGTGTTTGTGAATAATTCCAGCTCAGAGTTGAGCCTAGATACAATTCTTCAGGGCGGAACAGTTCTCTTGGCTTTTGGACACCACACTCTCCTAGATTTCTCCTGCTTCCTGGCTGCTCCTTCTCAGCCTCTCTCACCCGTTCCTGGCTGTCCTACTTTTCTGTGTTGAAATGCTGAGCAGCCAATGCTGGGTCCACTTCCTTCTTCTATCTACACTCCCTTTCCTGCTGATTTTATCCAGTCCTGTGGGTTTAAACATCATTCATATTCTGATCAGTTCCAGATCTCTATCTTCAGTCCTGACCTGGTCCCAGAATTTCAAATTTGTATATCCAACCAACTGCTTGATGTCTAAATGGGTGTGTCTAATAGGAACTTCTCACCATTTACTCAGTTGCTTAAGCCCCACACCCTGTCTTTCTTTTGCCCTCATATTCAGGCCATCAGGATTGGGTCCTGTTGACCTAGTTTCCAAAACATGTTCTAGATCTGTCCATTTTCTCATCTCCTCCCTCCCAACTCCCCTCCATTCTAGAGTCCAGACCATGTACTCCTTACCCAGACCACAGCAACTGCCTCCCAAACGGTCTTCCTACAACCACTCTTCACTCTATAATCTGGTTGTTAAATATCAGCTCTAGTGACTTAAAAAAAAAAAGAATTAATTTTTTCTGGAGGAGTTTTAAGTCTATAGAAAAATTGAGTGAAAAGTAGAGAGTTCCCATATACCTTCTCCCTATCCCATTCTCCCCGAGCTTCCCCTCTTATTAACATTTTTGTATTAGTACAGCACTGCTATGGTTTAAATGTCTCCTCCAGATTTCATGTGTTGGAAACTTAATCCCTGAATTCATATGCTGACTGGAGGTGGGGACCTTGGGAGGTAATTAGAATAAGAAAAGGTCATCAGGGTGGGGCCACCATGATGGGACTAGTGCTTTATACAAAGAAGAAGAGACACTTGAACTGATGTGCACATTCTTGCTCTCTTGCCATGTAATGCCTTCCTCCATGTCATGACACAGCAGATAGGTCCTCACCAAATGTCAGTGCCATGCTCTTGGACTCCCCAGTCTCTAGAACTATGAGTTAAATAAACCTCTATTCTTTATAAATTATCCCATCTGTGGTATTCAGTTACAGAAACAGAAAGTGGATTGAGACAGGTACATTTGTAACAATTGATGAACCAGTATTAATAGATTACAATTAATTACAGTCCATAGTTTACATTAAGGTTCACTCATACTGTACTGTCTGTGGGTTTTGACAAATGTATAATGACATGTATCCACAATTACAGTATTATACAGAATACTTTCACTGTCCTAGAAAACTTCTGTGTTCTAGGCCAGGCGCGGTGGCTCACGCTTGTAATCCCAACACTTTGGGAGGCCAAGGCAGGCGGATCACAAGGTCAGGAGATTGAGACCATCCTAGCTAACATGGTGAAACCCCATCTCTACCAAAAATACAAAAAATTAGCTGGGCCTGGTGGTGAGTGCCTGTAGTACCAGCTACTCAGGAGGCTGAGACAGGAGAACGGCATGAATCTGGGAGGCAGAGCTTGCAGTGAGCCGAGATCGTGCCACTGCACTCCAGCCTGGGTGACAGAGCGAGACTGCATCTCAAAAAAAAAAAAAGAAAACCTCTGTGTTCCACCTGTCCATCCCTCCTTCATTCCCCCCAAATCCCTAGCAACTGATAATCTTTTTACTGTCTCCATAATTTTCCTTTTCCAGAGTGTCATATAGTTGGAGTCATACAATGTGTAGCCTTTTGAAATTGGCTTCTTTCACTTAGCAATATGCATTTCAGGTTTTTCCATTGTTCTTGGCTTGATAGCTCATTCATTTTTATCAATAAATAATAAATATTCCATGGTATGGATCTACCAACACTTGTTTATCTAATCACCTTCTGAAGGACATCTTCCTTGCTTCCAAGTTTCAGTGACTTTTTGACATAGAAGTCATAACATGCCACCCCACCATCACACCCAAGCATTCCTTATTCTGCCTTTCAACACTGTAATCATCTGGCCCCTATTTGACCATCTCAGGTCCTCCCACTGTGATCCTTTCATTTTGTTCTTCTTTCTGTCCTTGCCTTGGGGCCTTTGCACCAGCTGCCCTATTCTCTGGGGTACTCTTCCCTCAAATAGCCACATGGGCCACGTGTTGTCCTTCAGCTCTCAGCTTGCACTCCCCATCCTTGGTGAAGCTGTCCCTCACCCCCAATCAAAGTTACCACTCAGTCGCCCCCAATTTCATTTCATTTTTCATTCTCTTTATTTACCATTTAACTCTATTTGAGACTTTATTTTTGTTTATTTCTTGTTTTTCTTCTTCCAACAAAAGCAAGGACCTCCTCTATACCTATACTGGCTAGGTATACTTAGCCAGTGACGTATACCTAGCACCTAGAACTATGCTGAGTGAATAAACACTTTATTATTAAATGTTTCCCACTTCTGGAAGTCAGTTGCATCAAAGTATTTACCATACTTAAAATAGACATCAACATTTTGAAACGAATGTTGTTTAGACCATATGGTTTTTTATTTGCTTAATGAAATGCTCCTCGATTCCCATTCTTAGACAAGGTCCACATCCTCCAAGGCCCTCTGAGTCATCTCTGGAGTCTTTCTTGTCTTTGCTAACACAACAAAGCTGTAGGCTCCAGTGGCAGAATCAAAGTGGCAGGGCAGGTGATAAGAGGGCTAATCAGGTGATGCCCAAAGAGAAGGAAAGTGAAAATAACAAATGGATGATCAAGTAAAAAGAGATAATTTGGTAAAAAGTTTTGAAAGCAATTCAAAAAGTAGTCTTGTAAAATTACTAAGCAAAACATAATCTGAATAAATGTTTAACCTCTCAAAGAGACTCCTTTCAAGGACAACTTTCATTAGAAGTGAAGCAAGATTTGTAGAAAATTTTATACCCATACATTTTATTCAATCCTAAAATAAAGCTGATAAAGGAAAAAGAAAATCAGCCAATGCCTAAGGGATTTTTGCAATCTTCTATCTTAAGAGAGTATAGAATATGTAACTTTTAATTTTGTGGATTTGGGATAAAACTCAACATTATGGAACTTTCTATGCCCTTCCAACTGTAAGAGTCTATGGTTCTGTGTGTGGCCATTGTTCGGCCATTTTGCCTTTGTATAAATGTGATAATAGATCAAAGGATTAAAGTGCACATCAGGATTTAGTCATATATTTTTAAATCAGATATATCTCTAATTGCTTGATGGGACTGCACTTAAGGTGGAGGGAGACACTCTTGTTTTGAAGAAGTAGAGTGCTCGAAAACTTGATTGACAGAAGTCTTGGCACGGATGGGAATAGCTATAAGGCTGGAGGCAACTGGAGAGGACCCTGATTTGGAAAGGCAAATCTTCAGAGAGGTAAATAGGCATGTTGATGGCATTAATTTGTTACAATCCCTGGCCAGCACTTGAAGGCTTCCTGTCTAGTGCTCTAGGCTTCCTGTCTAGTGCTCTACCTAACTTATCTCTATTGCTTTTCTGTTGTTATTTTAAGTCACTAGGTTGTGGGGTGGTTTGTTACACAGCATTAGATAACTGGAACACACTCATTAAGGGCAATTCTTAAAAAAAAAAAAAATAAGAAAGCAAGAGAAACAGAGAGAGACAGAAAGATGGGAGTGAAGAAGAAAGGGAGGAAGGGAGAGAGAGAAGGAGGGAAGGACAGAAAGAAATAAAAGATGAGAGTGTAACAAACATCTACATCTGTTTTACAAAAAGGACCCCAAAAAGTCCCCCCACCTTCCACCAAATCCCTTCAAAGAAAACCGAGACTCTCCCCTTAAAGCAGCCCTTGCATGTTAATTGCCCTGAGGGAGCTCCTGCATCTGCTTTGTTATTGGAGAAATTAGCAGGAATTACGAAGGTAGACATTTAGTCGTGGGCTTTTGCCCTAGAATGTTATCAGGTGATTGGTTACTGTGATATCTTGTTGAGTGACCAAGTGCACTTTAGAATGCTTTCTGGTGTCCAGGCATATCATTTATAGGTCACGAAATATGGTGATTGAGGTTATTTCTGCAAGAGGGTCTTTGAACAAGAGGGTTACGCTATACTGTTAAGTCAAGTCAGAGGTGACTTACATTGTTTCAGCTAGCAGTACCATTTTTCAGGAACATGAATGCAATGACTGTCAACAATAGAATATTTCTAATTCTGAGACTATACAGAATTCAGCCCTTTTGGGAATGCCTTGGGAGCTCACTCCATCTCAAGGTCTTTCTTACAAAACACAATTTGCATTGTTCTTCAGATATAAAGATGTATCAATTAATTGAGAGTTTGGAGAGAGGTGTTAGATTAGGGAATAAATCTGCTTTTACTATAGTCCTTAAAACTTTCTATAATAATATTTTTATTTTCCTTTCATACCAACTGTATGATAAAAATATCATTAAACTACTCATTACATTTCCTCATTCTCTAATTTACTCTCCTTATTCACAGTATCTCTGGATTAAACAAATGAGTTTTTGAAGCCTCTAATAGGTAGGTATTGCCCATTTTTAAAAAAATCAATAGATGGATTTTTCTTCTTTACTAACAAAAATAACTTACCACAAATACTGTTATGAAGAGGATTCATTCATGGAGGATTTAGTAATCTACTGGGAAAAAGAAATAAACTTTTCAACCTTGACATCTTTCTCCTCATCTTTGCCTCCTGGCAAATTTTGTCAATAAAAACCTGTCAGTAGTTCTTTCTGAAATTGCCTTGCCCAAGTCCCTATTATACAGAGTTAGGTTGTCCACTCTCTCATCATGAAATATGCCTGATATTCCTCCTCAAGATTAGAATATTTTCTTACAAATGTTATAATGAAATTTTTTTCTATATTGGCTACATTTTTTCTCTTTTTCCTATTCCTCCTATCTGAGATTTTGTGTCCCCAACCCCAAAGCCGCATTTTAAAATTACCATCTCTTTTAAAAATCCATTGTAGTTCATTACGTATTGAATGCTACATGCAAATTTCTATGAAAATTTGTGAGTAGTACTATTTCCACCAGCTCTTACCTATAACTGACATTATCATCTTTTCTAACCACCAGGAGTACCATTTCTTCACCCTGTGTATAAAGCTCTTTCTCTTTTCTCTTGATAAAACTTTCAGGCAGTGCAGTTTTGCCCACTTCTCTTTCCCTTTCAGGGTTTGTTAACTGCTCTTGAGACTGAAAGCTTTTTCCTTTCTCTTTTACTTTCCTGGTACTCAGATGCCAAGTAGAAGCTCTTTTACCTTCTTCTCTTCCACTTCAATCAGAACAATGGAGTGCTCCTCTGAGGTATTCGGCTCCGTCTGTGTGGGCAATCGCTAATTTCTTGCTTTTATCCAGAACTGCACCATGGGCACCTGTGCTTTTTAACTGCAAACCCGACTGCTTTACCATTTTCAGGGGTCCCCAGAGCACCTCACTTCGAATGCCAACAAAGATGCTGCTCAACACTCCCACTAGATGGAAAGCACACTGACATTCATCAATCAAAGGAAATGTGTATGATTAGAACACATCACATTGATCAAAATGACTTTACTTGTCTCAGATAAACTCACAATCATGGAAAATGATGATGGAAATTTGCTGCATCAGATACTCAAAAAATTTTAAAGGTGAATTTGTTTCTTAGAGTCTATTTCCTGCTGATACTTTATCTACAAATACACAGTGATAACAGTGTCTGATCAATTACTAGGACATGTTTTCTGGTGGCATAATTGGAAGGGAGAGAGAAAAAATTCCATATTTCTTCTTTGTTTGTTCATTTTGGTAACTGTGATTCATATGAATGTGAAGTTATCCCATTCCAATAATCAATAATTAGTAAATAGGTTATAATATTTTAAAAGACTTATATAGATTTCACATCTTAAAATAGAACAAACAAGGGAGAAATACTTCAAGTTAAATATGGCGGAATTATAACATGCATTTGTTTCTTTTTCTTCCCCAAACTTCTCTAAAATGACAACAAAAGAATGAAAAGGTATTAACATACAAGAAGAGAAAGGATAACAGAGGAAACAAAAGCAGAAGAGAGATTTCCACAAGTATTCTGAAGATGAAAACTAGATTGGAAAGCTGGTAATGGACTTAGCAGAGTGGAGGAAGTAACAAGTCAAAATGCTTCAGAGATATATCCATGAGCAATGAACCAATCTCTCTCCCCCTGCCTATCCCTATCCCCCACCATCAATCCCATGGGAGAGTTGAGGTTTATTTGGACAAACTGAACAAAAGAAACTTCAGATCAGGCATGAGGTTCGAATTCAAACAGAGAATTACATAAAAACCTGTGTTTGCAACAGAGGGAGACTCAGCTCCTGGCCTTGTCCTGCTCCCGAATGCCAGCAACCAGGTGCCTCATGGAAAAGCAGAGAACTCCTAAGGAAAGCTGGACAACCTCCAAGAAAAGACCTCGGAACCTGACACTAAGGAATCTAGCAGCAGAAAAAGACCTTAAAGCCAGACCACCCCATGATGACACCCACCACCACCACCCCCACTCCAGATTTCCCAAACCGTTGTTTAGTGCCTCAATCTTTAACAGAAATGAAAGACAGCAGACATTTGAGAAAAATCTTCAGCACATAGGATAGAGACCAAAATAAGCAAATAGGAAAAAGAAACAGAGGCAATATAGGGAGCAGAAGAGCAAAAGGAACCTTAGAGGGGGAAAAAAAAGCCAACTTCTGATTAAGGTAATGCATTCACAAAACAAATCCAAGATATAAGGAAGAAAAGAATAGTCACAGGAAGAGAAAGACTTTTTGGCAATTAAAAATACAGTACCTGAAATTAATAAAATTTGGTAGAAGTTCTACTCTATTTCACTGAATTCTTCTAGAAACTCAAATAAAAATACAGATATGGAAGATAGCCAAAAAATAATTTTTAAAAATAAAATTAGAAGATCAAACTCGAAGCTCTTACACATTATCCACAAAATTCTCAGCAACAGAGAACAGAGAAAACAAAGATGACAAAATTATCAAAGATAAGATACATGAAAATATTCTAGAACGTAATGGCATGAGTCTCCAATTTCTTACTTAACTTCTCTTCTGGGAACTCTTAGAGAAAGCTCAAAGTCCACATTTCCAAAATTCAACTCTTGATTTCCCCTCTAAGCTGCTTCTCTTGCAGTTTCCTGTCTCCATGAAGGACAGCACCATTCATCCAGCTGCAGAAATCACAAACCAATGTCACCCCAGCCCAAGTTAGCCTTATCCCCTGCATGATCACGGAGGTGGCCTTTTAACTGGTTTCCTATGTACACTCCACAGAAAGTTCCTTCAAAAGACAGAGTTGAAGATATTTCATGCCCCACAGTTAAAACCTTTCAGTGGCTTTCTCTGCTCCTGAGTCAGAACAAACTCTTTAACATGGCCTAGAAGGTTTTGCGTGGTCTGGCCATCCATGTTTCTCTAGCTTTACTCTGTACCATGGTCCCTTTCAGTCTCCACCCAGCCATGTTATCCCCTTCTGGGTCCCCCTTACTGCTTATCTAGCAAACAGTAGACTTCCAATAAAGAATTCTTGAAAGCATGATATCACACAGATATGGGATCAAAACCTAACATGTCTTTAAACACATAAACTTCCCTTAATCTCAGTTTTCTCATCTATAGACTGCAAATAAGAACAATACCTACCCATAGGTTCTTATCAGGATTCAACAAGATAATGACAATAAAGAACTTATCTTAGTGCCTGGCACAAAGTAAGCACTCAGAAAATTGTAGTTATCTAGTATTCTGCAGAATGCCATCTAAATATTCCTGTTTCCATTAGTAACTGATCATGCATGTCATCTGTTAATTAACATGAACCTTCAAAAACTCTATTTATATTTTGTCTGTACAAATTCTTAGGAATAATAAATTTTATGACTTTATTGCCCTCATTGCAAAGTAGTTGATCATGCCAGAGGTGTGCTAGAGATGGCTAATCCCTGCTTGCAAGAGTAAATTGTTAACTTTTCAGGAATTTGGTGAGCTGGTTGTTAAACATGGCATTTGTTAAAAATAAACTGTATAAACGTATGATTAAAAGAATTATATTAAAGGCTGGGCACGGTGGCTCATGCCTGTAATCCCAGCAGTTTGACAGGCCGAGACTGGTGGATCACCTGAGATCAGAACTTCAAGACTAGCCTGGCCAACATGCTGAAACCCCGTGTCTACCGAAAATACAAAAAATTAGCCGGGTGTGGTGGCACGCACCTGTAATCCCAGTTATTCGGGAGGCTAAGGCAAGAGAATTGCTTGAACATAGGAGGTGAAGGTTGCAATGAGCCAGGATCATGCCGTTGCACTCCAGTGTGGGCAACAAGAGTGAAACTCTGTCTCAAAAAAAAAGAATTATATTAAAAACAACAATAGGCTTACTAAAGTTTTGCGGGGAGGAGAGATGGTGGCATGCTTTGTTGCCCAGGCTGGTCTCAAATTCCTGGCTTCAAGTGATCCTCCTGCCTTGGACTCCCAAAGTGCTGGGATTACGGATGTGAGCCACTGCATCCTGCCCATAGTATTCTCTTCTAATCCTTTTTATTTCTATGAGTTGTCTGTCTTATTGCTCAACAAGATAAAATTTCTGAGCTAGTGGCTTGAGGCTGGAGGAAGAATCTGGAGAGAGAGAGACTGTGGAAAAGGCCCAGAAAAACCTTTGAACTAACAGAACATATCTCTTTGAAGGACTCAAGATCTTCATTCTGGGTCTTCCTCTGTCACCCAGACAGTACACTCTGTCTACACGCTGTCACCCAGGAGTGTAGAGCTATAATCTCAACTCACAGCAGCCTCCACCTTCCAGGCTCAAGTGATCCTGTCACCTCAGTCTCCTGAGTGAAGATCTTTGAAAGATGGGAGTTAATTTATAAAAATGGAAACCTAGTGAATTCCAGTGTGTGAAGGTAAACTTCTGACCGTTACTGAAATCCGGGACAGTTTCTCCATGAAGCGGAGATGTGATGCTACATTAAGTTTATGAGAAACTGTTTGCTGAGTGCCAGCATGGTTTTTCTGTTGGTCTTATTGAAACCAGGGGCCACAGATTTTCATTTATACATTCATGCCCATTGTTGGTGTCCTTTCTCTAGGTCATACACTATATAAATGGATGTTGTTTCTTCTTTCTTTCTTCCCTCCCTTCCTTCCATTCTCTAAGTCAATGAAATCAGTTGAATGAGTCAGGCTCTGTTCCAGGGGCTGATGAGTAAATAAATAAACAAGACAAGTGCTCTGGCCTTTAAAGAGGCTCAATGATGGTTTTAAATGGCCCTCTGTTCACGGTGTAAGCACGTAAAAAACAGGGAATTGTTACTTCAATCCTAGGCATTGGGGAAAGGTTTCAATGGAAGAGGTTAGTGCTTGAGTTGAATCTTAAAAGATGTGTAGATTGGGGGTGAGATGGTCAGAGGGAAATGGGAAGAATATTCTAGGAAGAGGGATCAGCAAAAATAGCCAAGCCTTGGAGGAGGCAAATAGTAGGACATGTTACAGAAAGGAAAGAGGGCATTGCCTAGATGGAGCAAGGCGGTGAGGTGAGGTGAATGGTGGAGCTGGTAATTGTGTGCAGGCAACTTACTCCAGAGATGTTAGGACTGTTTAACATTTATCTACTCTTCCAATTTACATTATTATTTTTTTCAAACTAAATCACTGGACAGCCATTCGAGCAAGGCTGGAGAAGTAGGGGAAGTCGAGCCAGTTGAGACATAGCGACTCATCACTGAAAATCCGTTTTCAGGACCTGCACCCAACACAGGACCTGTGTTTGGTTATCATGATTTGAACATTCCCAGCAGTTTGTCATGTAGTGTTTGAGATTCAGGGCTCCAGGGACGCTGGATACTTTTACAAACATATTCTACAGTGTTTTATATAGGTCCTGGCAAGATTAACATACTGTCTTCTATGATGACAAATAGCTAACATGAAATGAGGATCAATTTGATCTTTCATATAAATTCTGGAGAATGTTTTTTCACAATTTTCCCAGACCTTTTGTATAGCATCTGTTTTTCAGTTCTAATGCAAAAGTATGTTACTGATATTGAATATGAATGACTAGCAATATTTCATTCCAAATAACGATTTCCATCAAATTTCTTTTTTTTAACTTTTATTTTAAGTTCAGGGGTACATGTGCAGGTTTGTTACATAAGTTAACTTGTGTCATAGGGGTTTGTTGTATAGATTATTTTATAGGTATTAAGCCTAGTACCTATGAGTTATTTTTCCTGATCTTCTCCCTCCTCCCACCCTCCACTCTCCAGCAGACTCAGAGGTCTGTTGTTACCCTCTATGTGTCCATGTGTTCATATCATTTAGCTCCCACTTATAAGTGAGGATACGTGGCATTTGATTTTTTGTTCCTGCATTAGTTTGCTAAGGATAATGGCCTCTAGCTCCATCCATGTTCCTGCAAAGGACATGATCTCATTTTTTTATGGGTGCATAGTATTTCATGGTATATACATACCACATTTTCTTTAGTGTACCATTGATGGGCAGTTAGGTTGATTCCATGTCTTTGCTGTCTTAAATAGTGCTGCAGTGAACATACATGTGCTTGTGTCTTTATGACAGAATGACTTACATTCTTTTGGGTATATACCCAGTAATGGGATTTCTGGGTCGAATGGTAGTTCTGTTTTTAGTTCTTTGAGGAATTATCACACTGCTTTCCATAATGGTTGAACTAATTTACATTCCCGGCAACAGTTCCCTTAAATTTCCCAAAACATAAATATGTAGTGCTTGCTATATGCCAGACAATGTTATACGCACTTTACCAATATTAAATCATGTGATGCTCTAACAACACAATGAGAGATAGGCATCTTCATTATCCTTAGTTGGTAAATGAAGAAACAGTAGTTGACTAACTTGCCCAAAGTTAGAAGCTAGTGAATGGTGTTGCTGGTAACTGTGCAGGCAACTTACTCCAGAGATGTTAGGCCTGTTTGACATTTATCTGCTCTTCCAATTTACTTTTTTTTTTTCAAACTAAATCACTGGACAGATTTTTAAATTCTTTTGACCACTGGCTTAATTGACATAACACTATATTATATGAATATAATTCACATATACAAACATTACATGCCCATATGTGATACATGCATGATAGTTATTATAAATCAGTAGTTCTCAACCCTGGATACACCCTGAAATCATAAAGTGATGGGTTTTTGTTGTTGTGTTGTTGTCTTGTTTTTTGGGGGTTTTTTTTGAGATGAGGTCTCACTCTGTTACCCAGGCTGGAGTGCAGTGGCATGAACAAGGCTCATTGCAGCCTCGATCTCCTGGGCTCAAGCAATCCTCCTGCCTCAGCCTCCCAAGTAGCTGAGACTACAGGTGCACTCCACCATGCCCGGCTAATTTTTAAATTTTTTTGTACAGAAAGGGCCTCACCATGTTGCCCAGGCTGATCTCAACTTTTGGGCTCAAGCAATCCTTCACCTTGGTACCCCAAAGTGCTGGGATTAAAGGTGTGAGCCACTGCACCTGGCCCATGTAATGAATTTTTTTTTTAAATGTTATTGGCTTAGGTCCAACCTCCAGAGATTCTGACTTAATTGCTTTAGGTGAAGGCTGGACATCAGTATTTTCAAAACCCCCAGGTGACTCTAACATTCATCTGGAGTTGAGAACCACTGTACAGACCAATCATTTATGGTTGACTCCAGGCACTGTACTATGCATTTTACATTATTGTCCTTTCACGTGACAAGCTGATTAGATAGGGTATAATTATTGGTGTTTTACAGATGTGGAAATTGAGGAACCAAGAGGTTATATATAATTTGCCCAAGTTCACACAGCTAGTAAATTGCAAAGACAGAATGTATGAGGTGAAACTACATTTTCTTAATTACAACTACTATGCATAAAAATTAGTCTGTGTCATAAATTAATTTAATTTATCAGCATTCTGGAATATATCTATTTGTATGTACATGCTAAAACTCTTGAAATCTGAATAATTTAACCAATTTCCATTCAGTCTGTTAAAAATACCGGGGACTTTGGTTCATGCCTGTAATCCCAACACTTTGGGAGGCCGAGGCAGGCAGATCACAAGGTCAGGAGACCGAGACCATCCTGGCCAACACGGTGAAACCCCGTCTCTACCAAAAATACAAAAATTAACTGGGTATCGTGATGCATGCCTATAATCCTAGCTACTTGGGAGGCTGAGGCAGGAGAATAGCTTGAACCAGGGAGTTGGAGGTTACAGTGAGCAGAGATCACGCCACTACACTCCAGCCTGGTGACAGAGCGAGACTCTGTCTCAAAAAAAAAAAAACCCTTTTAAACTAAAAACCTTTTAAACTAAATTATATATCCATCTATTTCTATTATATACATCTTTTATATTATATAATATATTGCCATATATGTCATGTATTTGTAATATTAACCTTTTCACTTCATCTTTTGTATTTCTACATATGAATATGTAAAACATTCTAAGTAAGCTTTCAAATACATAAGTAGCTTTAAATAATAATATAATAAAGGTAATAAATACTCAAAACTCTTCACTTCTAATTGTTTTACTATTATCTATGTTATTTATGACTACTGTATCAACATGGTGAAAATGCTATATAATGACACTCCATTGCACATCTCTTCCCAATTCTACATGCAGTGATGGCATAGTGTAGTTTGAAATTGGCCATATTTGGAGTTTTTACACCATGGAAATCAGCAACTGCTCTAAATCAAGACTTCCACCACCAACCCTGAAAACTAGTTTTTAAACATTTACTAACACACCAAGGATAATACCCAGTTATGTAGACATCAGACAAAGACCTCAACATAGACGACAGCACCTTCTTAGCAAAGTCAATAGCTCTCCTTTAACTAAGCATCATTCCCTTTGTCTTATTCATGAATCCTCCAGATCTTTTCTAAGAGAATATTGGCTTTAAGTTTATATACAATTTCTGTTAAGTTTGGCTATCAGTTTTGTTTCTATAGAAACAAACGAGGAGGGCGCATTTCTATGAGGAAGATGTAATAGCTCAGAGTTTGACAGTCAACAGTTTGATGACAAAAAAAGGGCAAACAAAGCAATGCAAACCTAGAGAAGGATATATGAACTCCAGCAGTCCAAGGGTAGCAGTATAGAAAAGCCCCTGGGAGACTTCCTGTAAGACAACATGGAACAAGAGATCATAGTGGTGACCAAAAACTCTCGAGAAAATGTTTGCCATCTTCTATATACTGTTTAAAATAGCAGAATAGTGTGTAATAGACATTTTAAATATCTAAAAATATTTTTTGACAAATAGTGCTGAGAAAACTGAATATCCACATGCAAAAGAATGAAGTTGGGCCCTTACCTTAAAGCATACGCAAAAAATTAACTCAAATAGATCAAAGATCTAAATATAAGAACTAAAACTGTAAGAAGAAAACATAGGGATAAGCCTTCACGACATAGGATTTGGCAATAATTTCTTGGATATAACACCAAAAGCATAGGCCATAGAAGAAAAAATAGGTAAATTGTACTTCAAAGTTAAAAACTTTTGTGCATTAAGGGACACTATCAAAAAAGTCAAACAGCAACCAATAAAATGGGAGAAAATATTTGCAAATTATATATTTGATAAGAAATTGCTATCTAGAGTGTATTAAAAACTCCAACTCAACAACAACAACAAAAACAACCCAATTTAAAAGTGGGCAAAGACTTGAATAGACATTTCTCCAAAAAAGATATACAAATGACCAATAAGCACATGAAAAGATGCTTATTCATTAGGGAAATGCAGATCAAAGCCACAGTGGGATACCATTTCACATCCATTAGGATGGCTATCATAAAACAAAACAAAATAGAAAATAACAAATATTGGTGAAGATGTAGAAAAATCATAACCCTTGTGCATTACTGATGGAAATGTAGAATGATGCAGCTGCTATAGAAAATAGTATGGCAGTTCCTCAGAAAATTAAATATAGAATTACCACATGATCCAGCAATTCTACTTCTAGGTATATACCCAAAGGACTTGAAAGCAGGACTTGAACAGATATGTGTACACTCATGATCATAGCAGCATTACTCACAATAGCCAAAAGTTGGAAACAACTCAAATGTCTATCAAGGAATGAATAGACAAATAAAATGTAATTTATATATACAATTAAATATTATTCCTTTTAAAAAGGAAGGAAATTATGACAAATGCTACATGGATGAACGCTGAAAATTATGCTAAGTGAAATAAGACAGATACAAAAGGACAAATATTATATGATTCCACTTATATGAGGTTCCCAGGGTAGTCGAATTCATAGACATAAAGTAGAATAGTAGTTGTTGGGGCCTGGAGGGAGGAATGGTGAGTTATTGTTTAACGGATACAGAATTTCTGTTTGGGCTGATAAAAAATTCTAGAGATTGACAGTGGTAACGGTTGTACAACAATGTGACCATACTTAATGCAATTGAATTGTACACTTAAAATAGTTAAAATGGTAATTTTATATTATATATGTTTTACCACAATAAAAATGTGCCTTATAAGCACAAAAAAACTATAACTTTGTTAAAGATTTACAACTTAAAGCAGGCAAACTTCCGGTTTCCAGAATAATGCCTTATGTGGAACGTCACACTGTCTGGTAGAAATGATACATGAGATGTGGGATTTATGTATTAGAAATGTATTGTAGCCATCAACAATGACACCCTCTATTACTCTAGAGCAAACATATGATCAGTATAAAGATGAATACAGTCGCTGCAAGAGTTTGTGGAGGGAGAGAGAGGAAGAGCAGAGCTTGACGCGGCAGGGGACTGGCAATGGGCGGCTTCTCTCAGGGAAGTCAAAAAGGGGAAAGGTAAAAGGAGTCTAGTTATCCTTAATAATAACACCAGATGTGAACTACAGTATGACAGGAGTCACAAACAGATCCATGGGCTGGGTTCAAACACTGTTGGCTTCTGCAGCTGTTGCTATAGGATATCATTTGGGGAGTACTAGCCAACGTACACCTCCACACCCACATCATGCACCACCCAACCACTTCCTTGCCCTTCGGCACTTGCCCCATTTGAGCCTTGCCCTGGGCTCATCCCTCAGACAGGACAGAAAGCTGCCATCCTCGGATATTCTTCTAGAGTGTTGTGTTTCAATGGCTTATGTACTGAAAGGAACACAAAAAAATTAAGGTTTTAGTAATCATATTTGAGAGTTTAAGGAACGTGCTCACTCTTCTCCGTCTCCTACCTCAAAAAAATTGGAGACCAGAAATAATGTGTCCTGGCTATATTGAGAGACCACAGTTAGAGGGAAGGGAAGTGTTGGAAATATAGATGCTGGTTGGCGCTAGAGAGGAGAGCAATCACAAAGAGGTGCTGCATGATGAGTGTAGAGTGGGCAGGCTCTTACACAGTTTTACAGACATTTTCGTCTGGGAAGGAGAAACCCTAGGCTGAAAAATAAATGACTGAGATCAAACTTTTTGCCACTTCAGTAGAATGGTGATGCAAAACAGAAATTAAGTTATAGAAAAATCAAGAAAACTACCCTTCTTTTTTCACATGTGAGTTTGTATACTGAGATTTTCCCTTAGTACACACTCCCAGACTTTATAAGTCCAGGAAAACGTAAAGTGAGCAGGGTATGGGGGCAAGTGGGAACTTTAAAATGTAGTATATCTTTATAGAGCCATCTCAAAAGGTAAGGGGAGAACCAGGACAGAGTATAGCCTGGGGAACAAAGACCTGAACACGAACGGGAGGCCTGCAATCTGGCTGTGGCTGCCATCAACATGATATCACTTTCATAGTCTTGGAGTAAAATCCTCTTCCCTGACTTACCCTGGTTAAGGATCTTCTCTGCCTACAAATCCAAGCCCACTGAATTCCATTTTGATTTCCCTGGTTTGGGCGATATAATGGCTTTTCCCTGGTTTGGGTGTTATAACACAGCTTTTCAGGTCGTAGTTGACTTGTCTGATGAATGTCTTTTCTATCCGTGACATAATGATTTCTGTTTCCCGCATGTCTCCTGCTTCATCACAGTCTCATCTCTTTTAGATGCCTGAGTAACCACTTTGTTGTGACCGTACTTGCTTCTTTCAACCTGTGCTCGGGATTAGGATCAATACTTGCTTGCTTGGCTTTTATTCAAGTGATGAATAGCTTCGGAAACTCTTATCTGAACTGGTTTGCTGTATCTATCTGATATTCTAAACTGACCTTCAGCCTAAGAATCTTAAAAAATGTCCATATTTTAAGGAAAGATGGATGATCCTCTCTGTTTCAAATAAGAAGGAAAATCTTTTGATCAGACTGAGAGCAAAGAGGGAATTTGGTTCTTTTTTGTTTCAAGGAGTCCTTGAAGAGGTGTTAATAGATTATTTTTCTTTCCTTTAATTATGTTTATGCTCTAAACAAGGTAAGGACCTGGTTTGGGGGAAGGGAAGTTTGAAGCAGCATTACAGTGTCCTGGGTCTTAAATTACGGCTATAAGCAGAACTTCTAAATGTCTTTGAAAAGTTCTCACCAAATTATTTTCTGCCCTTTCTCTCAGGCCCAAGAAATACTGAGATTTCAAGAAACAGCTAAGATTTCATTTAGATGCTCAAAGGAGATCCCCAAGCCGGAAGACTGTTTTCCAGGTGGCTCATTCTTAGGGGTTTTCACGAGCTTTTTGTTTGAGCTTTTAGCCCCAAGGAGGGAAGAGATACCACCTAAAAATGGTCTTTTCCACCCCATCTTCTGCAGCTGGTTTTGGTGTTGCACTTAATTAGTTGTTCCCTCTTCCCAAATTATGATTCAATCCCAAGCTTGTCTTTCAAAATCTGTCCATTTGATCTAAATTTTAAAACACTTATCAGAAACCTAAGACATGCAATGTATAAAGCCAGCTAGAGGAAGCTAGAGAAGCTCCCAAATCCCCCAGAAAAGGTGAACTATTGATCTTGATATCATGGAATTTGGAAAGTAGAAGATGGCAAGTATGAAAATAATTATAACATGATTGTGTCATCAGAGAGAAAATAATGACTATATAAAATTTGAAGGAGGCAAAAGTTTTCAACTAAGGGGTAGTTAGAAAAGAATCCATAATACAGTGTGAGACTTCATTTGAGCTGAACCAGAAGAATGGGTAAGATGTCAAGTGCAGATACAAAGTTGAGAGGACAATTTGTTGCTTTAGAAAATAAGATATAGCATTCTAACTCAGAAGAACTAGGCATCACTCTCTGATTTAAACTGATTTATATATTGTTTTATTTTAGTAGTGCTGTTAAATAATAGGTAAAATCCTAAAAATCTGACTATAAAGCAAATTTCTACATACTACATTGAATGCTATTTTTCCCTCAGTGACTTATGTATTCAGATTAGAAATGCACTTCCAGGGTTAGGATGAAGAAAATCAAATAATTTTTTAAAAAAACAATAAAAAGCATTATTCAATAACTGTGACAGATACAATATTAAGTAAGGCAAAAATCTCTGTTTCAAGATATATGCAACCTAGCATGGGAAGCCCACAAATGACCATATGCATTATTTCTTTTTCACACTGCTATAAAGAAATACCCGAGACTGGGTAAATCATAAACGAAAGAGGTTACATTGACTCACAGTTCCTCATGGCTGGGGAGGCCTCAGGAAACTAACAATCATGGTGAAAGGTAAAGGGGAAGCAAGGACCCTCTTCACATGGCAGCAGGAGAGATAAGTGCAGGCAGGGGAAATGCCAGAGGCTTATGAAACCATCAGATTTCACGACAGCTGACTCAGTATCATGAGAACAGCATGGGGAAAACCGCCCCATGATCCAGTCACCTCCCTCCCTCAACAAGTGGGAATTACAATTTGAGATGAGGTTTGAATGGGGACATAGAGCCAAACCATATCACCATATTACCATATAAGTCTCCTTTCCCTGGGGATGCCAGATTCAAGAGCCTGGGAGTGAACTCTGCTTCCCCCACACCAAAAAAAAAAAAAATGCTGTGAACAGTTCAGAGCAGGAACAGTTAGAGACATAGGAGGAGGTCATATAGTATCATGAAAGAGAAGGGATACAAACTTATTGAGCAGAGTGGGGAACTACGGTACATTGTGTAAATAAGTGAGGCAGAATAAACTCTGATGTAAAGATCTATTTGGTTTTAGGCTTTGGAAGTCTCTGTGACCTTCCAGAATGTAAGAGAAGTGGTCATGGATTAAAGAGATGTCAGAAAACAGGAAACTGAGACAGCCAGTGCAAGTTGCACTGTCAAGAAGTTTGGCAGGGAAGAAAGCAGGAGCAGAGAGAGTGAACAGTGAGGGATGCCAAGAGCTGGGGATTTGCCTGAAGAGGGAGGTGGAGCCAGAAATGGACACACAATTTTTTTTCTTAAGTTAAAGGTCTGGAGGTCAAGATGAACATGAAGAATCAAGAAAGGTATGGCTGGTGAAGTCATGATGACACTAAGGTACTCAGAATATGTGACAGGCCCACCCTTGAAAAATAAATTAATAATCTATTTTTCCCTACCCAACTCTGGTTCCTGTTGAAAATATAGTAGAGATCAGAAAGTAGAAAGATTTCAAATAAACAACCTAACGATGCACTTCAAGGAACTAGAAAAGCAAGAATAAACCAAATCCAAAATAACTATAGTAGAAAGAAAGAAATAATAAAGATCAGAGCAGAACTTAACAAAACAGAGACAAAAAAATTACAAAGGATCAACGAAATGAAAAGTGGTTTTTTAAAATTGATAAGCAATTAGCTAGACTAACCAAAGAAAAAAGAAAGAAGACCCAAACAAAATCAGAAATGAAAAAGGAAACATTACAACTGATACCACAAAAATACAAATCATCATTAGAGACTACTATGAGTAGAACTGCACACTAACAAACTGGAAAACCTAGAGAAAATGGGTAAATTCCTGGATACCTACAACCTACCCAAATTGAACCGGGAAGAAATAGAAACAGACTAATAAAAAGTAATGAGATTAAAACAGTAATAAACAGTCTCCCAGCAAAGAAAAGCCCAGAACCTGATGGCTTCACTGCTGAATTCTACGAAATTTACAGATAAAAAAAGAACTAATGCAATTCTCCTCAAGCTATTCTAAAATATAGAAGAGGAAGGAATTCTTACTAACTCTTCCTATGAAACCAGCATTACTTCAATACCAAAACCAAACAAGGAATAACAACAACAAAAACTTTCAGGCCAACATTACTCATGAACAGAGATGCGAACATTCTCAACAAAATACTAGCAAATCAAATCTAAAAGCATATCAAAAAGATAATACATTGTGATCAAGTGGGATTTATCTCAGGGATGCAAGGATGGTTACCATATGCAAATCAATAAATGTGTTACATCACATCAACAGAACAAAGAACAAAAATCATATTATTATCTTAATAGACACAGACAATGAAATTCAACATCCCTTTATGACAGAAATGCCCAACAAACTAGGGATAGAAGGAACATGCCTCAACCTAATAAAGTCCATACACAATACACCCACAGCTACTGAATTAGGAAAAGCTGATAGCCTTATCTTCAAGAAATGCAACTAGAAAAGGATGTCCACTCTTACCAGTCCTATTTAACATAGTCCCAGCCAGGACAATCAGGCAAGGAAAAGAAATAAAAGGCATCCAAATTGGAAAAGAGGCAGTCAAATTTTCCTTCTTTGCAGATGACGTGATCCTATGTCTAGAAAAACCTTAAGAATCTACCAAAAAACTCTTAGATTTGATTTTAAAAAGTTCAGTAAAATTGCAGGATACAGTATTAACACACAAAAATCAGTAGCAGTTTCATATACCAATAATAAACTCACTGAAAAACAAATCAAGAAAATGATCTCATTTACAATAGCTACAAAAAATATAAAATACCTAGTAATCAATTTAACCAAGGAGGTGAAATGCCTTTGCAAGGAAAACTACAAAGCACTGATGAAAGAAATTGAAGGGAACACAAACATGTGGAAAGACATCCCATGCTCATGTATTGCAAGAACTAGTATGGTTTAAATGACTATACTACTCAAAGTAATATACAGTTTCAATGAAACCCTGTCAAAATACTAAGGACATTTTTCATAGAAATAGAAAAAAAAAGCTAAAATTTTTATAGAACCAAAATAGAGCCCAAAAAGCCAAAGCAATCCTGAGCAAAAACAAGAAGGCTGGAGGCATCACACTACCTAATTTCAAAATATATTACAAGGCTATAGTAACCAAAACAGTATGGTATTGGTATAAAAACAGACACATAAGCCAAAGGAACAGAATAGAGAATCCAGAAATAAGTTCACATATTTGCAGCCAACTGATTTTCAATAAAGGCACCAAGAACATAACATTAGGGAAAGGACCTTCTCTTCAATAAATAGTGCTGGAAAAATTGGATATCCACATGCTGCAGAATGGAACTATACTCTATCTCTCACCATATACAAAAATAAACTCAAAATGGCTTAAAAACTTAAAGACCCAAAACTATAAAACTACTAGAAGGAAACAGGAGAAACACTCCAGGGCATTTTGTATGGCTAAGACCCCAAAAGCACAGGCAACAAAAATGAGAGTAGACAAATGGGATGATAATGGGATGATATCAAACTAAAAATCTTCTGCACAGCAAAGGAAACAATCAACAAAGTGAAGAGACAACCTGTCGAGTGGGAGAAAATGTTTGCAAAATATTCATCTGACAAAGTACTAATATTCAGAATATACAAGGAGCTCAAGCAACTCAACAGCAAAGCAAACAATCCCATTGAAGAGTGGGTAAAAGATCTAAATAGACATTTCTCAAAAGTGGGCATACAAATGGCCAAATTTATGGAAAACTGCTCAACATCACTAATTGTCTGGAAAATGCAAATCAAAACCACAAGGAGATACCATCCTACACAATTTACAATGGCAATTGTCAAAAAGACAAAAAACAACAGACACTGATGGGGAGGCAGAGAAAAGGGAACTCCCATACGCTATGGGTGGGAATGTAAATTAGTACAGTCACTATGGAAAACAGTATGGAGATTTCTCAAAAAACTAAAAATAGAGCTATTGTACAATCCAGTAATTCCACTACTGAGTATTTATCCAAAGGAGAGGACGTTAGTATATCGAAGGGATACATGAAACCCCATGTTTATTGCAGCACTATTCACAATAGCAAAGACATGGAATCAACTTAAGTGTCCATCAACAGACGAATGGATAAAGAAAATGTGCTATATTTATAAAATGGAATAATATTTGGCCATAAAAATTATGAAATCATGTCATTTGCAGCAATATGGGTGGAAGTTGAGGTCATTATGTTAAGTGAAATAAGTCAGACACAAAAGACAAATATCACATGTACTCCCTCACATCTAGGAGCAAAAACAAAGTTGATCTCATGGAGGTAGAGAGTAGAATAATTGATACTAGAGGCTGAAAAGGATGTGGGTATGGGTGGGGGGTGGGGGAGATGGTGATGAGAGATTGGTTAATGGATAAAAAAAAAATGTATAGTTAGAAGAAATAAGTTCCAATGGTTGATAGTAGAATGGGGTGGCTATAGTTAACAACTATGTATTACATATTTCAAAGTATAGAAGTGAGGGCTTGAAATGTTCTTAACAAGTAGAAATGATAAATGCTGAGGTGATGGATATCCTAAATACTCTGACTTGATCACTACACATTCTATGCATGTAACAAAATATCGCATGTACCCCATCAGTATGTACAAATATTATATATCAATTTTTTTTAATTTTAAAAAAAATCTAGTAGGGAAGTTAAGTTCTCAGAATGAATTCCCTTCAAAACAGCAAAAACAGAATAATAAAAACATCAACATTCTGTGTCAGTAGGTTGGTCAGAGGAGCAGAACAACTATGAGTCACATAACAGGTGTTTTTTGGGATTAGACCTTCACCAATCGTTGGAGCCGGTTGAGCAGTTTATGTAAGTCTGCTGTCCCTGTGTCTGACAGCAACCTGAAGTCAGCAGTACCAGCTATCAGAATGGGAAGTGGACAGGAAGTGGGAGACCAAGGACAAACAGGAGCCTGGGAAGATGAGCTGGGACCTACACTTGTTTCTCACTGGAACCCTCTTAAGTCTCTCAGAGTCTTCAAGCCTCCACCTCCAACAACAGGGTAGTCTGTGAAGAGCTGGCACACGTCACCAGGGAGAGCTGCCCACTCATCTGCTCATGAGCCAGGGAAGCTTCCCGAGGAGTTTCCACAGCCCTGAAGGAGCTGTGGCTGGGCAGCTGCCCCACACCACATGGCAAACCAACAAACCCCAGCTAAGTACACCAGCTACACAGAGCCTGACCTTACTTCATGTTGCTCTCACTTTCTGCCATTTTGTATATTTAAGAAATTGTGTTTGAAGGAAAAGCAATGACAGAGACTGAATAAATAAAGAAATGTAAAGGCAGCTGGAGACTGCCCACCTCCCTGCAGGGAAAACCATATCTTTGGAGGCCTGGGGGCTACTGAGTCTGGTCACTCTGAAAAATGTCTTCTGAGATAGCCTCCTTTGGAAAACTAGGAAAATAAATCTTCCCCTAATGGCTTTTGAAATAAGCAAATAATTTTAATGTTATTAATAAAATGAATCAAGCAACCTCAGTAGTAAACATACTTTTTCAAGACACATTTCCATCTCTATCACCTCCTCCCATTTCCCTTAGAGATTCTGACTTGAATCCTTCTTCTGGAAAGTTGTTCCAGCACCATGCACAGACAGCAGTTCTGACTGGTTGGTGGATATGCCTTACCAGCTGCTAAATATTTTGAAGAATAGCCTGAATAAAAGTATAAACATATTGTTGAATATTATGGAGGTAAACACCAGAAGAACAACTTAACACAGAAATGGTTTTAAAATGATTAGGAGATGAGGCCAGGCAGGGAAAGAAAGTGATCTTTTCATTTCCTTCTCATCCGTATTGTTTGAAATGCTATTTCCATGTGCATGAATTATTTTATTATAATTATTTTATAAATCACTAAGAAAAAAAGGGAACATCAGGTCATTCTCATTAACAGACATGTTTGGAAATACCTGCCCTAGAGGACAGCTGAAGGCTTCCCAAGAGAAGGCAAAGACAAAAATGAGAAACAGATAAGGCAGTTCTGGGTGTTTTCAATCTAGACAAGTTTGAGGGTCAGGGAAGAAGGTCAAGTGTCTGGGAAGAGCCTCCACCAGAGTTTGCTGGTTTCTAATCTTCATTACCTTGAAAGCCTTTATCCCTCCTGAGGTGGGTAAATATCTGTGGTCTGTGATCTGTGTTGGGAGGGCCATACATCCATGAGTGTAGACACTGTTTTGCATATCATTATGTACACCACTGCTTGCTTCACTAAGTGGCATCCTGAGATATTTATGATGAAGAGCGATTATCACATATATAAAACTACACTAATGTTTTATATGAAAAATTCACACTGAAAAAGGAGAGAAAGTCCACGTGCCTTGTTGACAGTCCCCACCAACATCAATAAGATCTGCCCGGAGTTCTGGTTGCAAAACATTGATTTGATAATAGCAATAAAGTTTACAAATGGTAAAAATATGAGCTTGTTTACTCCTGGAAGATTTTATTATTCATGCAAACTCTTAGTCAAAGATAGAGGCTGTTACACACTTTGGGAAACCATCTATGAGCCAGAAAGACCCCAAGGAAAGGAATTCAGTAGAAATAATTTTGTAAAATCAATTTGAAGAATGCTTAATCCTTAGATTAAAAAGCCAGGCCATGTATATGTGTATGTATGTGTGTGTATATATACATAACAAAGAGAGAGAGATTTGCATTTTTTTCCATACCCAGTGAAAAGGTGAAACCATCACAATCTTTGTGATCAGGCAGAAATGGGAGGAGGGAAGGCTTATTTTAAGATGTGGGCAAGCCCAAAAGGTTCTGTTGGTACAAACAACACAGTTAACTGGGATACCCCCAACTCAAACCCAAGTCTAACAAGCCATCCCAGATCTGGTCAATCATACTCTGTTGGAGGGTCCTTGAGTTCTACTGCTCAAAGAGGGGCAATTCAGTAGGTTCTGCCAGGCAGCATGTTCATTCCTGGGTTTTCAGGGTGTTTTATGCATCTCCTTCACTGGTCTGCACTAAATACAAAGGCAACTCCTCTCTTCCATTTCACAACCATCGCCTGGTTCTTAGCTGGTTACCAGATTCTCTCAGTCCAGCAGTGGTCATTTGCTGAGAAGATGAATGTACTTAGTATGAGTGAGACAGATACTTTTTCCTTTCCCTTAATATAATCTGCTTAGAACTTCCCTAAAATACATTGTCCGTGTTCTAATTATAGATTTTCTTACTGCATAACATCATGCAGGAAGTTCAAAACTAGCAATGAGGCAGTCAATTCTACCAGTAGAAGCCATTGCAACATTCTATAGGCAGACACTAGAGGGTTTTCGTGGGTTGATAAACTGCATTGTTCCCCTAAGACTCTAATGGCAATAGTGAGCTTTTTTGTCTGTTTCTTCCCCCATTCCCAGCCACACACACTCCTCAAGGATTCTTCTTTTCCTTTCTTCCCATCTTCCTATCAGGACTCCACATTTCTAGCTATGTGGTATAGATGTCCTTGGCCCTATCCTGGTGGGACCTAATTGTCCTTAGTTATGTCTCCTCTGATTGGCTCAGAGGTGAGCATGTGACACAAATCAGTCCAAGCAGAAGGAAGCTCTGATGTGGAGAAATCGCTGGTGCTTTCTCCCAGGAGATGAAAATTAACAACTCCAGTTGTTGCTGACAACTATTCTGCAACAAGGAGAACCACTCTTGAGAAGAAGCTGCCACCATGTGAGGTTCAGTAAAGAGAAGACACAGACTGAAAGACACTGGTGGCCTTGTTGAGCTCGATTCTCAATTCTGGATCAATTCTTGCATACAGCTTTTCTAATTCTGGATTTTTCTGTCAATAAATTTCCTTTAATTGTTTAAGCCCATTTGCGTTAGGTTTCTCTTATATATGACCAAAAGCATCCTAACTGATACGGTGACCAACAACACAAAACTAATTGTCAGCCCATAGTTGTCTAGCTACCTTCTATGCAAATTCCTAGATTTCTTTTCCAACAGTAAGCCTGGAATGTTGTCACCACCCCTTAAATGGCCCTAATCATTAGGGTCCTTAAAACACTTCCAGGAACCTATCCACAAGAATTTTAGGTTGAGATCTGAGTTCTACATGAATCTGCAATCTGCAAGATTCCTTGGTATTCACTGAACAATACCCCAACCGTCTAGAGGAAAGGAATCACTCAAGAACATCCCACTTCCCTACAATCGTTGGACCTAAGGATGAATTCTGGCCATTGCCAATAAGAGGTCTTGGTCACATCAGGGTGTGACCAGAATTGGGACATCTTCCTACACAGTCGCTTGCCTCCTCATGTTTGAACTTCTGCTTTCTAGAAGTGCTGAGTGAGCATTTGCAAATCTGCCGGTTAGAACCATTCACAATAAAAGCTCCCAAGTCTGACCACTAAGGCTTCGGTGAAAAGAGCCACAGAGGGACCCAAGAAAATGAACATCAGATATTTTTAAATTTAAAAAAAAAATTAAACAGATATTGGGCATATTGCCTTAATAATCCATTTATAACTCACCTCCAAAAATGATTTGAGGTGCTTTAAAATACTTAGGATAAATGGGATTAAGTAAATAGATGAAATCAAACAAAAATAAGAGTAAAGGCAGGAAAATAAAATAAATATAGGGTAAAGTGCATATATAAAATGGTTTTATAATATCCTATAGCAATTGCTATAGGTGGACAACAAATTTGTCTCTGACCTTCTAAATTAGGCAAAGTGAGAAATATGTCTCTAAAAGATTCACAAAGTTCAAAGGACTTAAAGAAAGCAAAAAAGGGGAGATTAAGACCATCCTGGTTAACACAGTGAAACCCCATCTCTACTACAAATACAAAAAAATTAGCTGGGCCTAGCGGCGGGCGCCTGTAGTCCCAGCTACTCGGGAGGCTGAGGCAGGAGAATGGCGTGAACCCAGGAGGCGGAGCTCGCAGTGAGCTGAGATTGCACCACTGCACTCCAGCCTAGGCGACACAGTGAGACTCAAAAAAAAAAAAAAAAAAAAAAAAGAAAAGTAGGAAAGTAAAGAAACAAACACAAGTGGTTGCTTGGAAAGAACAGTTTTCTTGAGAAAACTTTTTCCTGTAGTGATTTATGAAGGGGAAACAGAGCATTCCCAAGAGCAAATTTTGGGAGCCATGTCAATGCAGCTGATAGTATAACCTCAGAGCACTTTTCAGCAAAAGCAGCTCCGGGGGAGGAATCAAAACTCTCCGAGCTCTTTAATTATCTGCCTTGGTCCAGCCAGGCAATTTACAATGTCTATTTAGATGTGGGGACCGTAAATAGATGTTTAGAAGTTTAGATGTAACTTTAGGGAATCTTCTGGTGATATAGTTTGTACCACTGGGCTTTTAATAGAACAGAGTAATTTGAGATTTTATTCTCCAGCAATAATCTGAGGTGTAGATATTCACTGTGTCTGATCAAGGGCAAACTCACATGCATTGACAATTAGAGCAAGGCAAAGAGATGACATCATCTCATAAAATTTAAAAAAAAAAAAGAAGAAGACGACTAATGCTTAACAGACACTATCCAGTGTCTGCTCTGAAGAGACGGGAGATTCTCTGCCCTAACACATAAACACGGGGCAATCAAGGCCTCACTGACATAAATAAAGCACAAGCATGAGCAGTAGGTTTGCCAGAAGAGCTCCAGTTCTAACAAGTACAGCTGTACTTATGGAGTGCCTGCTTTGGGTTCTATACAGAGAAGTATTAGGCATGACTCTTCGCAGTTTAGAGACACAATTCCATATTCATTAAATAATTCTAGAGGTCTAGTGTTGTGCAGACTAACAGAAAAGTATATAAAGACAATTTTTTTCAACCAGGTAAATCCTATCCATCTTCAAGCCCCATCTCAGAGACTCCCTCCTCCATAAAACATTCCTGCATCCAAGATAAGCTTTCCTTCAGGAAGCCCCACAGCACTCTGGCTCTCCCTACTCTCCCTTTATCCTGCGGAGACACAGTTAGTACCATCTCCTTCACCTGTCCATCAGCTCTTCCTTCAGGGCATTACACTCCCTCAGTCCACAGTGACCTATTCAGTCCCCGTGGCTTTGGAAGGGCTAAGTGCCTCGCCACCCAGCCATGCATCCCAGGAGTGGAGTGGTCAGGTAAAGCTGGCCTGGCCAAACTGAGCACTTTAGCCTGTCTCCCGAGCCAGACCGATCAGAGGGCTTCCTAAATTCCTACGTTTATTCTTCTACTGGGACTGCAAGCTGTAAGCATGCTATCTATCCAAGGGTATCTTGTATTCATGGACCACCTATGAGGAAAGCAAACTTGAGAGATAGAGACACATACAGATGGATCTGATTATCTGAACACCTGGACAATTCAGTTAGTTCCATGGATTCTCTCCACCCTCGTATATTCCCATACTCCTGAGGGGTGACACACTATTATCAAACAATCGTTAACTCCAGGAGGAAGGAGACATAGGAGAGCACATATCTGGATGTATGAGAGGGTAGGGGCAATGTTGACTGTAATGCCCACAGCCCCCAGCACATATTATGACCAAGTAGCAAAATGGCAACAGGGTTTATATTTGTAGGTCTCTTCCCATCTCTGGCTGTCCTGTGAAACTGTTTATATTTCTTTATCTAACATTTATTAAGTTCCATGTCAATTAAATAATCCTCTATGAGTTGATCCTGCATACGAACTAAATAGACATCATTTGAGTAACCAAGTGATGGAGAACAGATGATATGTCTGAATATGAGATAGTTTCCTTGTCTAAAATCTCTGCTCTTCGTAACTGCTATACCCCCCCACAGCAGGACTGACTTGTTCCAGGTAATCTATATTTATCAATAGAGTACTAACATTGTAAAAATAAGGCAATTATACTCCAGTGACAGAGCTAAATATTGTGTCACTATATGAAGCAAATGGCATTGTTAGTCATTTCTTCAGATATGATTTGCTTTATAAAAGCTGCATTTCAAGGCATTGGAACTCAGCAGGGATTCTTTTGTCAACAATCTGCCATTTCTAGCTAAATTAAGTAATCATCTGGCTACTATATTTAGAAAGCATGTGCAGGCTACAGAATGTATAGAGAGCTCTAAATGGTGCATTTATCTTCAGGGGACACCATTGCATAGGAACAGAGAAGTATCTGCTTTTAAGAGAAAATGGGCTTTCTATTAGAACCACGGAACTGTAAGAACACTTTAAAGAAGTTACTTATGCCTCCCAGAAGATCCAGGTGTGATCTGGTTGCCTCTGAAAATAATGTGGAATTGTTTTCAGTTTTTCTTGAGAGCTCTGTTAATTTTAAATTCTCTCTCTTTTCTACCCCTCTACCTTAAGCAAAAGTTTTTGAAGAGCCTCTCTTGAGACGCTCTTAGAACTCGTTCTATGAAGGTATTCTATGCTCTCACTTATTTTTTGTTGTTTTACAATTTCTACTTTTATTTTAGATTCAGGGGGGTACAGGAATTTTTATTATTTTAAACCATTACAGTAGCTTTGGAAACAGTGATGGCAGCTCCTGTTTATTGTGAACCTTCTATGTCCTAGGAATAATAGGCAATTTAAAAATATTACTTCCTTAAGCAAATAATATTACATTATACGTGTGTAAATGTGTGGCCTATTTTGCTTAGGACATATTCACAAGGCATATATTTTTGCACTGTTTTATAAATTAGGATACCAATGCTCAGGGTATAAAAAACTTGCCAAATATCTCATAACAAGTAAAAGACAGAGCTGGGCCTGGCTCCTTCTGAGGCCACACTACCACACCGTGGCTGCCTCCTAAATAACTAAACTTTCTGCTGCATTTGTCCTACCTACATTACTCATGTCCTCAACCCCTGAATCTTCAAAGTCCTCTCACTTTTTATCTCCTGATGCCTATGGAAATGGACTAATATATAACAACTGCTTTCAAGAGATGTCCTGAGTCCTCTGAAAAAGGTAAAACAAAAGTCCATGAAATTTTAATGAAAAGGACAAGAAGAATGGCAGATTATATGAATACTAGCATTGTAAAAATAAGGCAATTATGCTCCAGTGACTGAGCTAAATTGCATGTTACTCTGTGAAGCAAATGACAGGTGCTTTGAGACCACTCGCCTGCCCACTGTCTGATTTTCAGTAGGTCTGTCCTGATTCACTGAGTCCTGTCACTCCTGAGGATGTGTTTAGTTTCAGGCCTGGGCTCTGGGCTACTACTGTGGAAAAAAGACCACAGGACTTTGCTGTTTCTAAGAACTACTTGCAAGAAAGAGTGAGAGGAGTGCTGGCAGCAAGGGCTGAGCCTGAGGACCACCGCACATCAAGTTAACACATCAGACTTCCAGGCTTTCATTTATGCCTGAGATCTGCTCTACGGTCAGCAGGAGCAATGTGCCTCATGACACTCCCTTAGAGAGATGAGATGCTGGAAACTCCGCAGGGGCGGGGAAATTGAACTTGGTAGGCATAAGCTAGCAACTTCAAAAAGCTATTTGAAAGAAGTATGGATAATACACAACATATTTGTCTAGGAAATAAGTAGGACCTCTAAAGCCAGTAAAATGTTTGTCCAGGGGAGTAAAACATTAGCCATATCTTCTAGATATCTGCCATTCATTCCTAATTCATTTATTTTTATTTATTTATTTTTTTGAGACAGAGTTTCACTCTTGTTGCCCAGGCTAGAGTGCAATATGATCTCGGCTCACTGCAACCTCCACCTCCCAGGTTCAAGAGATCCTCCTGCCTCAGCCTCCCAAATAGCTGGGATTACAGGTGTGTGCCATCACACCCGGCTAATATTTTTTTCTTTTTCTTTTCTTTTCTTTTTTCTTTTTTTGTATTTTTAGTACAGACAGGGTTTCACCACGTCGGCCAGGATGGTCTCGAATTCCTGACCTCAGGTGATCCACCCACCTCGGCCTCCCAAAGTGCTGGGATTACAGGCATGACCATCTCGCCTGGCTACATTCCTAATTTAATTCCCTTGTGGTAAGAGAACACACTCTTTATGACTTCAGTTCTTTTAAATGGATTGATGCTGGTTTTATGGTCCCAACACATTATATATCTTGGTGAATTTTCCATGTTCATTTGAAAAGAGTGTATAGTCTGCTACTGTTGGATAGAATGCTCTATATGTCCATTTGATCAAATTGCTTAATAGCATTATTCTAGTGGTCTGTATCATTACCGATTTTCTGTCTACCTTTCTGTCAATTACTGAGAAGGAACTGTTGAAATGTTCAACTGTAACTGTGATTGTCTTTTTTCTTTTTTGTTCTGTCTCTTTTTGCTTCACGTATTTGGAAACTGTTACTGGGGACACATGCTTACAGAAGTTTATGTTTTCTTGATAGACTATTTCCTTAATCATCATAAAGTACCCCTCTTTATCTCTAGAAATATTATTTGTCCTGAAATCTACTTTGTCTAATGTTAAAATAGCCACCTGCCATTTTTGTGTTTAACTTTTTAAGATTATGTCTTTTTCTATCATTTACCTTTTAACATATCTTTATGGTCAACGTGGTTTTCTTATAGAAACCATATTGTTACTTTTAAAATTCAGTCTGACAATCTCTGGTTTTTAAATGGAGTGCTCAAATCATTTAATTATTAATATCCTGAAGGAAACACAAAAAATAGAAAAATGTCCTTTATATTTTCTCATATATTTACCACTTCTAGTACTCTTCATCCCTTTATGTAATCCAAGTTTCCATCTGATACAATTTTCCTTCTGCCTGAAGAATGTCCTTCAGTTCTTGTGTGAAAGAGTTTTATTTTGCATTAAATTTTGAAGGATATTTTTGCTGGATATAAAATTCTAAGTTTATAGTTGTTGTTTCTCTTGTTTTTCCCAGCACTTTGGAGATGCCATTCTATCTTCTTCTGGCTTACATATTTTCTGGAAAGAAGTCCTTGGGTAGTCTTAGTTTCTGTTCATTTTATGTAACATCTTTTATCTGTCTACTTTTAAGATTTTCTCTTAATCACTCGCTTTAAAGAATTTTATTATGATATGGTTTGTGGTGTGTGTGTGTACATGTTTCTCCTGCTTGAAGTTCATTGAGTTTCTTTTATTTAAAGGTTCATGATTTTCACCAAATTTGTAATTTTCAGTTAGTATTTCTTCAAATATACTACTGTTTCCTTCTTTTCTCTCCTCTTGCTTTGAGACTCAAATTACATGTATGATAAATCACTTATTATCTCACAAGTCACTGTTGTTCTGCTTTGGGTTTTTTCAGTGATTTTTCTCCCTGTCCTTTATTTTGTATAAATTCTGTTTTTATGTCTTCAAGTCCAATTATCTTTTCTTCTTCAGTGCCTGATCGTTTGTTAATTTCATCCAGTAAATTTTTCTTTTCATATATTGTATTTATAATCTCTAGAAATTCCATTTGGTTCTTTTTATCTTCCATTTTTCTCATTATGTTCATGCCTTTCTTTAATGATATGGACATATTTATAAATGCTGTTTTAATATCCTTTCCTGGTAGTTCTACCTATTGAACAAGCCTGGATCTATTGACTGATTTTTCTCCTGGTTGTGGGTTACATCTTCCTACTTCATGGCAGTCTAGTGACTTTTTAACATTATATTCTGAACATTATGAATGTTGTGGATGTCTAGAAACTTTCAGTCTCCTCAGTCTCCCTGATATCATTCCCCTTAATTCAGCAAGGCCATTATACTCTGCTTGGGATTCTCTTTCCTGCACAGTTGTCTGGAAATTGCCTCCAAACAGATACAAAGGTGACAGTGGGACTTACCTTATTTGTCTCCCTTCTGTCAGGAATCACAGCCCTGAGCTGCCTCTGTCTAATGTCTGGAAATAGTTGTTTCATAGACTTTGCCAGTTTGCTAGTTGTTTATGGTAGAAAAGTAAATCCGATCCCTATGACACCATTCTGGAAGGAAACAGAAGCCAGCAAGGAATATTTTTTATTTGAAAGTTATCTCAACATTTCCCAAAAATATTTGGCTGTGAAACACTTCTGACAGAATACCTATTAATATCTTTAGGAATTATTATTCCTTGAAATACATCTTGGAAAACTTTGCCTTAGGAGCATGATCTTAAAACTAGATCGAGGAATATGTAAGCTGTTAGAGAGAACAATTATATGGGTTTAGCACATTTCTAATATAGTTGTTTTTCTCCAAATGACTCATCTTGCCAACAAGTTTGGTTTAGTTTATTCTTTGGATTTATAATTTGAATTGTTGATTTATGCTTAGTTTCTACTTATAGTTAAGTATCTCATATTAATTGTAAATTTAGTTACAAGGGGAAACAATGCTGCAAAATTTCTCCCAATATTTAGGCACCAAATTAATATAATTAGCAGGTTTTCCATTCAATACTCTAAGCCTCCAGTTAACTGACTAACAGGAATTTTGTAATTTTTAGGTCGCCTCCATGATTATGTTAAAGAATAATCAGGGATGTTTGCATGGGTGACCAAATGGTTCCAGACCTCACCAGTTGGTAGGTCACATTATTTTTTCCTGGGAGGAATGTGAAACATGGTGTTATCTGCAATCACAGTTACTACCTCTAGCTCCAGGTGTCTGAAGGCTCCATGACACCCAGAGCTCAGTACTGGGCTACAGGCTAATTTCCTTTTCAGACCTCAGATCTTTCCCCACTGCCTTCCCTTGGTCACATTTTCAACATTGCATTAATGAGATTTTTTAAGTAAGAAAAATACAATTCAGAAACAAAGAAAGAATTCTTTTGAGGTCAGGCAGAATCTCAGGGTACAGACAAGGAGAGGCTGGGACATGATTTACTAAAGCCATTGGAAACCTTTGTTAAATTTAATACATGTTTAGCATGTAGCATGTACAATATAAAGTATTTTGGGGAAGTTTTCTTGATAGCTGATCTCCTCCAATTATGTGAGAACCAGCAGAATGCATCAGGCCAGCATCACATGGGATACTTTTGCAATCCCTAACCAGAAGCCCTTGATACCTTTTTTTAAGAAAAATTTTTATATCTGAGATGTATTAATTGATACTCTGCCTTATAGAAGTTTCAAAGGTTAGATCCATTCAAAATACCAAATATTAACATACGAATTAACTTCTCAAGTTAAAATTACTCTAGCTGTGATTGACTTATAGAAGGGATGAAAAGGGAAGCAGAGGACAGAGGAAAACAATTTGGTAAACAAGGTTAGATCAATGAAATGAATCAAAATACAGTGACTTGAGGGGTGCAAGACAGTGAAATCAGATTCAAGATTGACTTAAATATACGTGAGTAAGTATGTGTGTGTGTGAAAATACAGAGCTAACATCATCTAAGTATTTCCATGAGAAAAAAAGAAAACTAAGCAAAATAAAAACACTTCCCCATTTAACTAATATAACCTTATGTTTCCCAATTTTTTCTAAACTTGTAAAACATCTGCAATTTCAGGTAGAATGAGACACTAGCACACATAAATAGTTCCAAAAACATCTATAAACTCTTCATGAATCCATCATCTCTCCATGTATATTTTTATAAGCCTATTTTTATCAGATGTAGGTGCCTAGAGCCTAATAAGTATTTCATTAATATCTGTTGAATGTATGAATGGATGTTCTGACGATAATAATACAGTGTACTGTGTAACTACAAATCAAAGCACACTTTATTGGTTACATAGGTCTCAGGTGTCTTTGACTACTAAAAACTCCTATTATGCAGTATTACCACTTTCCTTAGAAAATCTGAAAGAATGGATCACCTATGCTTCAAAATAAAAGTATGACAAATTTACCAGGGGTTAATCAGTGTGTATAACCTATTGCTTTTTATATTCAACCTTAATTCTGACAAAAGCATTGCTTTTTACCCACCCAGGTGTATGTGATCTGAGACCAGTAATCTTTGACATGTGGGACACATGTAAAAACCAATCTTTGGTTTAGAACTGTAGCCGCTTTTAATAGAACCTATTATTTGTGGTTTTGCCTCATTGTATCGTGGGCTGTATAATGCCTTTGTCCAATGTTTGTCTTCTAATCTCCAGCTTCCATTTATTATGCTGCTAACTTTTTACTTTTTTTTTTACCATTTTCCACAATTCAATATTTAATAGCAGAACTACCGAGCACAATCGTGTGCCTCAGTGGGGTGCGTACAGAAAGCCTTCCATCTGATACCAATTGCCTTGCTGAATCGTGACTGTGTATGCCTCTCCCTTGACACCTTCTTCCCATGTGTCCTCTGAGCAAAGGTGTGATGCCCACCATTCACAGACCTCCCTGATGTTCTGACCTGATGATCAGTCAGTATAAATGTTCTGTGCTTTATATATGTTGATGAAACTACAGCAGACGCCAATTCCAGATGGCACTACTAAGCTTATAGGATGACTTCCTCCACCTGTTGGATGAACTGATTCAGTATTTCTGATAAAATATTGATCACTTATAGGGTTGTTTTGGATAACCAATGTCAATGATTCTACCACTGCTCAAGAATCACAGAACTTGTAATAATGCAAATGTTGGGATCCTATTCCCAGAGATTCTAACAGGCTGTATATGTAGCCCAGAAGTCTGAATTTTAATAATACTTTCAGGATACAGGTGATGCCTTGATTACATGAGAAACACTGATCTATACAACCTCAGAAGATAATAAGTAAGTGTACCTTTGGGCTATATAATCTGTAAATTCCATTTTTTAAAAGTGCACCCTGCATTTTACAAATAAGTAAGCAAGATATTACACTGATTTTGTCAACAGATATCAATAACTGAATAAAGCATCATTTCAATTTAGCTAGCCAACATTATGTCTAGTTCAACTCTGAGATACTGAAGAGGATCACCAGAACATTTACGTGATGGTTTGACCTTGATAAAATACTATGTAGCACAGACAGCATGTCCCAGAATAAGACGACTTGTTCTAGCTAAGACAGGAGACACCTGAGCAGAGAAAGAAATGGATTTGTTTCCTTATCAACAAAATCTGGAATTTTGTCCCATTTTATTTGTACCTAAAACATAATTATCGAAACTTCATTGAATCTGTCAAATATTAGACAAAGATACACTTGACCTGGAGTGAAGTATCAGGAATTTTTAAACATTTAACTCCTAGTGTGTATTAGTGTGAAACTAAGTTGAGCAGAACCCATTAATGTCACAGTGATCGGTTACCAATGGAAATAAATAATTCATGATGAAGGGAATTAGTCTAATTAGCAGGCAGTTTGAGTCCTTTGATAAAACCCAGCTCTAATTCCGTGAAGGGCAGGAAGTGCTGTCATCAGTCAGCCCTGAAAAGATTAGCATCTATTATGAATGAGGTTCGACACCCTAGCGAAGTCATGTGTGTCCTGGAGACAAACTTAATATGTTCCAGAATGGGACACAGTTTGTCTCACCAACACATCACGATTCCTACCAAGCTATTGTATGTAATAACAAGCAAAGATCAGCGCTCTGTCCTATCATTCGCTCCCCTGTCCATCATTCTGACAACTGTGCAAATACATTTTCCATGCAAAGCAGGGAATGTGCCCTGAATACTTGTAAAATTGCACAAGATGTCAAAGAAAATATGTGTTACTTTCTCACTCACCAAAACAAACACACAGAACCAAATGTCCGCCCTGAAACTGACGGTTTCAAACATGGTGGGCAATATAGTATGTCAGGCTTGGTGTATACACATTTCATTTTAAAAACTGTTGTCAGCTTTCCCAGCAAATTTGCTTTCCTACTTATCTTTCTCTAGATATTGAAGTTACAAGATCAATCATAGGCTTCCAGCTTCTGTAATTGCAGATACGTGGGGATGAGGATCCTAAGCAAAGTAACTTCTGGAATTCCAAACTAATATACAAGGGAAATAAGAAAAAGTTGTTTCGTTTTTCATTACAGCACATAAATGGCTTAGCTTATTGGGATGGCTCAGCTCTAGGAAGATTTATAGTTTCTGAATCATATCTGGCCTGGTATATCTAAAAGATGTTGACTGCTCCACACTGTGCAAGCCCCACATTATTTTGCAGCCCACAAGCTGACGCAGCATCAGCTGTGTTTCCATTTTTACTTATGAGCCTTTTGAAATTACATGTTTCCATTTTGCAATTTGATGTAATAATGAAGAAACTCCAAATTTGTAAGTTATTGTATTGCTTGTTTTTATTGTGTAAAATTAATTGCTTCATTTATTTATGTCATTAAGAAGGGGGTACCATTTTGCACATTTTATCATTTGCTGTAATAATTAACATGCCAATAACACCACGGAAGCCTTGGAAACAGGATGGATCATGCCCGAATGTCTGAACAGCATATAACATGGCAACCCTGGTAGGTTAGAAGGGCTGCTTTTCAAAAGTGTGGTGAGGAATGTAACATCACCTCAGTATTGCTCAAGTCAAATAATGTATAGAAACAAATCTCTGAAATTAACATGTTTTACTTGGGAAGAAAGAATTGCAATTTGGAGCATACACACAGACCAGGCAGTCTTTGATATGTCTAAAGAACAAAGAGAAGGTCAGAGGTTTAATAAAAAGGAGAAATAGTATGTATTGCTCTTCAGAAAAGTTCATTGAACTAGTAAGATTTCGGGGAGCTGGCAAGCTCTGATTGGTGAACTGTAGTGGTCGGCAAAACTAGTCTTAGATTGCAGCTGGTAGTTTCAGTAGCCCTGAGGTAAAACTGGTTTCAGGTTACAGCAAGCAGTTTCAGCAGTCAGACTTGCAGAGAAGTACATTGTTGAAGCAATGGTATGTGTCCTGAGTGCTTTTCTTCCTGGACTTGCAACTCTGTTTTAGTTGGGTATGATAAGAATGAGTAGTATAGTTCTCAAAAGTTGTAATCCAGCTGTTCAAAAACAGCTGAACTGACCATTAATATTGTAGACTTACTTGGATTGCACAAACTTGATGAATTTATTTAGATTTGAAAAGATATCCTGGTAAATACAGTCAGCCCTCCATATCTGTGGGTTTCACATCCATGGATTCAACCAACAAGGATTGAAAGACGTTGAAAAACAAATTGTGTCTGTACTGAACACTTACAGATTTTTTTCTTGTTATTATTTCCTAAATAATACAGTATTACAACTATTTACATAGCAATATGTAAATACTCTTTACATAGTAGTACTACTTGTATTTTAAGTAATCTAGAGATGATTTAAAGTACAATCATGCATTGCTTACTGAAAGGGATGTGCTCTAAGAAATGAGTCCTTAGGCAATTTCCTCACTGTGCAAACATCATAGAGTGTATTTACACAAACCTAGATAGTATAGCCTACTACCCACCTCGGCTGTACCATACAGCCTATTGCTCCTAGGCTATAAATCTGTACAGCATGTTATTGTACTGAACACTGAAGGCAACTCTAACACAATGGTAAGTATTTGTGTATTTAAACATACCTAAACATAGAAAAAGTACAATAAAAATATAGTATTATGATTTTATGGGATCACCATTGTATATGCAATTGGTCATTGACTGAAATGTCATTATGTGATGTGTGACTGTATACAGATAATATGCTTAGGTTGTATACAAATACTATGCCATTTTATATCAGGAACTTGAATGTCCTTGAATTTTGATATGCAAAGGAGGTTCTGGAACCAATCCCTCACAGATACTGAGGGATGACTGTATTTGGTACAGATTCTTTAAAACCAGCAGTTACTAATATTTACTAATAGGGGTTCAATATTGGCTATCTCCTCTATCTCCTTTTTCCAACGTATCTATAAACTAGAAAGCTGAATCAAAATCTCATAGGTTTTTGTTTTATGTATTCAGCATTAGACCAGGGTTTCTAGGGAGAATGGAAAAACTTTACACATCTGCAAAATATTTAACGTTTAGTGTATATCAGTTATGCATGACCAGTTCTGTACATGTACATCACTTGGAGGCAGGGACTATGCATGCCCCTTAGCTGTCTGTGCATCTTCTCTTCCTCCTACCAGGCTCAAGCAGAGAGACATCGATATAGCTAGTGTTGAATGAACACTGGCTGAATGAATGAAACTACTAACCATGGTGGAGTCACCCAATTAAGTACTTCTCTATATTCTTAGTCTGAGAAGATGGCAAAATAAACCACAGAACGACAAAAATACACACATATCTTGGAACACACCTGTTGCCCAAAGTCTCGTGATATTGTTGTGGTGAGTCCTTTTGGCTCCAAAAGCTGATAATCAAAAGCCTGTTTTTGAGTCCTGGATGCAGAGTCTTTTTCCGAAAGCTTTTGTCAGCTGAGCCTGACTCTCATGCTTAAGATTCCTTTAGGGTCTAGCTGGGACCTTTACTCCTCAGAGAAGAAAAACCTCCCAAACAAGACCCAAACCATTTTCAAATGTCCTTGCATGGAGGCTAACAAAACATTGAAAGTATTTTGAGGGCAATATTTTTTTTAGAATCCAGAACATTAATCCAAGTCTAATGCTTCCTTAGAATCCAGCTGTATCTGGGTGACTTTTAAGACAATACTGTGTAATACCATGCAGACCATACCTTATCTTTGAACCATACCAGTTCAAAGATCATGGAGAAGTTGGCTACTTGAATCCAGTAAAAATTACTAATTTAGATTAATTGGAGAGATCTGTCTGAATTAGTAAAAAAATTGTGAAATGCAGAATATTTTTAAAAGTCAGAGTTTTATTTCTTTTAGATAGTATATACTACTCTGAATGGGCTACAAGAATTCTGAAAGTACCTGCAATAAGAATCCAGTAAAGGCCAAGTGTGATAGCAGATGACTGGATAAAGAAAACGTGGTTTATATACACAATGGAGTACCATTCGGCCACAAAAAAGAATGAAATCCTGACATTCACAGCAACATGGATGAAACTGGAGGATATTATGACTGCATGTTCTCACTCACATGTGGAAGCTAAAAAAAGTTTATTTCATAGAAGTAAAATAGAGACTCGGAAGGGTAGGGGAAAGGGGAAGAGGGAGAGATTTGTTAAAGGATACAGAATTATGGCTAGATAGGAGAAACAAGCTTTAGTGTTCTATACCACTGTAGGAGGAATAGAGTTAATGATAATATACTACACAGTTTCAAATAGCTTGTAGGAGGATATTGAACACTCCCAACACAAAGAAATGATAAATGTCTGAGATGATGGATATGCTAATTGCTTTGATCTGCTCACTATACATGATAAGTATCAAAACATCACAATGTACCCTAAGAATAGGTACAATTATTATTTGTCAATTAAAAATTAAATTGGCAAGGCGCAGTGGCTCATGCCTGTAATCCCAGAACTTTGGGACGCTGGGGCGGGTGGATCACCTGAGGTTGGAAGTTCAAGACCAGCCTGACCAAAGTGGAGAAACTCTGTCTCTACTAAAAATACAAAATTAGCTGGGCATAGTGGCACATGCCTGTAATCCCAGCTACTCGGGAGACTGAGGCAGGAGAATCACTTGAACCCAGGAGGCAGAGGTTGGGGTGAGCCAAGATCATGCCATTGCACTCCAGCTTGGTTAACAAGAACGAAACTCTGTCTCAAAAAAACAAAAATTAAATTAAATTAAAATCTTCAAAAAAACAAGTAATGCAGATATGGAATTAGCATGTCATTTGCTTGTAAACAATAATTCTAAAGTAAACAAAAATTCTAAAGTAGCAGTTTTTAACTAATGGGGGTAGGTTGAAAGCTATAGACCTTCTTTCCAGAAAAAGACATAAAAGCCCACACAAATGAAACTTGGGCACAATTTCTTTAAAAAAATATAAAGTATCCTTTAATTGTCTTCTTAGGTATATTTCTATTTTACTTAGGCAGTTATTCTTTACAGGAAAAAAGTTTATTTCAGTTCTAAAACCAGAGAAATTCCTACCAATTATGAACAACTGAAGCCCAAATTGATCAGTTTTTAATTTTATCTCCCACTTCTCTATTTCTATATTCTATTTTGTCCCCATTGAGAAGTTTTGAATTCCCCTTATTTTACTAAAGGAGATTCCAAAGTACAGAATGCACGTAATAGGTTTTCATCAGCAATGCAAGATGGAATGAGATTTTCAGAACTAATAATTTTCATTATGTTATATGATAATAGATTCAGATAACTGACTCTTCAATATCAATTTCCCCCTTTTTTCTTTCCCACATAAATCCTATTTTGTTTAGTAGTTAAAACAAACAAACAACAACAACAAAGCAATAAAACAAAAAAACAAAAAACAAAAAACTCCATCTTGTAACTTCGCTTGCAGCCAGAGGCAGCTATTTGAAATCATGGCCAGCGGGAGTTTCTAGGAGGCAGCTCTGGGAAGGATATTTACATGGGCTCAGTGGTTTTTTTCTTTTCATCCTCTGCCCTTTGCCTAGGATGCAAAGATGCTGCCTGGAGTTCTAGAGCCCATCTGGCAACCCTGAAGACAAAAGCCACAGATTAAAAATGGCTGAGTGGAAATTCAGTTAGGGAGTGGGGCAATCAGGACACCAGCCCTGAACTGGATTTCTCTTTGGATTTCCTGTTATGTGAGAAAAACAAAACCTCTATTTTGTTGAAGCAGTTGTTTGGCTGGATTTTCTTCTATTGGTGGCTAAACCTACATCTTAAACTGACATAACTACATTCACTCAACCAGCCATGATCAATCTGGGTTCCAATGACTCCTAGAGCAGTGCTTCTCAAACTTTCAGGTGCATAAAAATTACCTGGGAGTTTATGAAAATGCAGATTCTTATCCAGCAGAACTTGGGTGGGGCCTGAGAGCCTGCATTTCGAAAATCCCTGGTGAGGCTGATTCTGCTGGCCCATGGGCCTCTCTGAGTCACAAGATTCTAGAGGATATAAAAATTGAATGCAAATTTCATCCATATGTGTTTTATTTATTTGTGTGTGTGTGTGTGTGTGTGTGTGTGTGTGTTTAAGAAAGGGCCCATTGTTTTCATCAGATTCTCACAGGGGCATACAAACAAAAAGATTTACAACAGATATTGTATGGGATCAATTGATGAAAAAAGTAGAATGACCAAGATGACCACTGGAGTCAATTTCCCATCCCTGAAGGTCTTTGGGGGAAGAGAGCAGATAAGCAGTGAATCACCTATCCTCTGTTTGCCTCCGCTCCCAACTCAGCTTCATTCTTCATCCTTCCTTGCCCTTCTCTAGGCTCTGTACTGAGGGCCCATGAACTGTATCACCTGGACTTTCTTATCAGCTGGCTCTGGTTGGGTTTGACCAATGGAGGCACCAGCAGGGGATCAAAGGCCTGGGGAAAGAGATGGGGTTTTTCTCCCCAACTTCCTTCCTGCTTTGGGTTATGTCTGTGGCACTAATTCTGTCACTCCATGACTACAGCTCTTCTGGGCAGCTCCTCACTTCACTCTGCTAATGATGTCCTTCCCTTGCCTCTTCAGCCCACGGAATAGTTCCTGCTGTGGCCAGTTTCTGAGAGCTCCATATCCCTTGCCTGTTCACAGCTCTGAGGGAGTCTTTCATATAAGTCTCTTTGCCTTGACTATCTGGCGCGGATTCACCCTCCTGTGGGCCCCTGACTGATGTGCACAGCAACTGTTTTCTGCGTCACCAGACCAGTGGCCACCTACCAGTACTCGGCTTGGAATTCTTTTCTAGAACTCCTGTTTTGTCATCAGTGGCCCCCGTTGTTGGCTTGCTAGGATCCCAGTGGGTTGAGCTGGGAAGTGAGCAGCAGTGCCC
The DNA here is from genome assembly GCF_003255815.1 of Theropithecus gelada. NCBI lineage: Eukaryota > Metazoa > Chordata > Mammalia > Primates > Cercopithecidae > Theropithecus > Theropithecus gelada. Next base: position 49,875,823 of record NC_037680.1, on the reverse strand, counting down.
ACCTGCCACTGCTCAGGGACTCAGTCAGCCCGACCGCCGCCCTCCACCAGAATCCTAACACCCAAAAATCTAAAAACAAATAACCCAGATTGCTTAGCAGAGAATCAAGGTCCCTTGCCAGCCTCATTGTCAACTTCCATCCATGTCCTGCTTCGATTTGCAATGGCCTGGGTGACGTTCCCCTAATACATCTTACTGTTTCAAGCCTTTAAACCTTTTTACTTGCTCTTCGTTTTTCCCAGAAGAGACCTCTCAGTTCCCACCCAGAGACTTCTCACTTGTGCTTTAAAATTCTGCCCAAATGTCACTCCCGAAGACAGGTAGTTCAGCCATCCCTTCCATCCTCTGTGCTTTGAGAACATTCTGTACATCGTTCCTTCTGCCCATTGTTCAGTGTATTGTAATGTTTGTTTCTAGGTCTCTCTTCTCCATTTGACTGAATATGCTGAGGACATGGACAACAGCTTATTCAACTCTGTCTCCCCAAGGTGTGACACATGTCAGTGCCCTTTAAATATGGGAGGAGCGAAGGGGTAGAGAGAGATGGGGGGCCCTTGGAAAAGTTCACATGTATTTGATCAGCCTGTCTCCTCCCTGGGAAGCTACAGTGGCAGCACCCCACCCTCCATCTTCCAAGAGTCTTTCTATTTCCATTAAATCTCTACATGCCTTAAAACAATAGAAAGGGCTAAGACTAAATCCAAAATAGTCACATAAGCAAGACTGACTCTTAGGGCAACATGTTGCTCAGTGGTGTAAAATTCACTACCAGGTATGATTAAATGCTCAACCATGTATATCATTTCTCTGGAAATTCATCAAATGACCTATGGTGGTTCTTTGTGGTTTCCACAATAATTGTCTTTTACTTGGTATAATATTTATTCTTGGTGAGCTCCCCGACTTATAAAATACAAGCAGATGAGAAGAGGAATAAACTATGGGTGTCTTATAGAAAGTCATTTAGTATCCATAATGGTGCCCTAAAAGATAGCCAGAAAGGATGAAATAGCTTCAATAATTGCCATCTTCTCTCCCTCCCTGCCAATAACCCAGGGGCTTTATCCTTGCTTTGCATACTTCCATGATTGACCCATATGCACTGTGTCTTTATGAGCCAAACATGAAAACTCTAATATTCATCTGCTTCATTCTGTGTCTCTTTTGTTTCTCCCCCTGCTTCATCTCCCCAGCAAAATCTCCAACAACAATAAAGCAATGTGCTGCCACAGCTAAGGACATGCCCAGCAATGTTCACAGCTAAAACTGCATTACTTACAGCAGAAGCTTTTGTTCATCTTTGTAAAGTGTGTGTAAAGGCCCCTAGTGATTCGGACCCCACTGGTTATTAATCATGTTGTTTTGTATCATTCTCCCTGTTGTGCACAGCAATGTAAGTGACATCTGTCTCAAAGCTAACTGTCAATATCTTCTTTAGAACCTCTGTATTAATCCTGCCGCCTTTGCTGGTGGGCAAGTGTCAGATTCCCCAAATTGCCACTCCCTAGAATGTCTTACCACGACTGCTCACTTTTCTATGGAGCACAAACCATACTCAAACTTTAGAGTTTTGTGACTCAATAATGGTGTCTGTTGGCTTAAGTATGATCTTGGAGGAACACTAACTTCCATTTTTCTCCTTCTGAGAACAATTAAAAGAGGAAGACGTAGCAGTTACTTTCCAATTCTCAAACACCCTCATTTACACTCTCTTTTACCAATTCAGTTCCAAGAGCATCTTGTCCTGTCACCCAGGGAATTTTTTACTCTTACCATTTAGAAATAATCTTACTTTGATGTTAAGATTATGCTAGAAGAGAAGACTTTTTCTGTCATTCTAAATACAGAATGGAATGAATTATGCAAAGAAGTTTATTTGGACTCTGAAAGAGTCCTGTCATCCAGGCTTACATACTCGTTAGGAGCTGTTGAAAGAGAGGAATGAGAAAAAGATGTGTTTTTGTTCTCTCTTTGGTTGTTTCTCACATGGTCTCATTATTTTGAATTGGACTGGCTATGGCAGTGGCTGCTAGCTGTCCTCCAAAATCACTTTTACCTTTCTCTCTCAAAGATGTAGAACTTCTGGTTTTTGATGGGTTCATGGCCTCCTAGAAAAAAAAGACTACATTTCTCATCCTCTCTTACAGGTAAAGATGTACATGTGTGTAAGTTCTGGTCTGTAGGATATGAGTGGAATCAATTAACACAATTTATAGACTGTGCCTTTGAAAAAAAGGAATATGTCCTTCCCTTCTACCTCCCATTGGCTACATGTGGTAGACACCATCTTAGGACATGCCCATAAGGGTAACACACTATGAAAGGTGGAACAGTAATACATTAATAGAAGGTGCCTGGGCCCCTGACTTATCTCTAGTACTCTTCAGGTGCCATAGTGCTTGGGATCTCTCTATTAGGGATCAGGGTCACACTTCCTAGCTTACCAACAATCACCCTCATTTCTAGCTGCCCTTCCTGCTAACTTCCTGGCTACTAATGGAAAAATAAGACCCTTACATCGAAATTTTTAAATTTCTTTCGAATACTTTACGTTTTGAGAAACTTACATCAGGGTGAAGTCAGTTATGCCCATTTTATGGATAAGGAAACTAAGACAAAGTGAATTACTCTCAGAGTTGGTATTGCCATGAATTTGGGAGGGAGAAGGATCCAGGAGGGGTCAAGACCCTCAGGATCCAAGTAATAAGACCCTTAAAACGTGGGATCTCAAGTAGTGAGGGGCCCCATAAATGCAATGTTTTTTCAAAGTGGCATATGTCCTAAAGGCCCTTCAGTTGGCAGGAGATTTCTGGGACCCGGTGTCAGAGGCATGTCAACCAGAGCAACTCCATCTTGAATAGGAGCTGGGCAAAATGAAGCTGACACCTACTGGGCTGCATTCCCAGATGGTTAAGGCATTCTAAGTCACAGGATGAGATAGGAGGTCAGCACAAGATACAGGTCATAAAGGCCTTGCTGATAAAACAGCTTGTAATAAAAAAGCCAGCTAAAACCCACAGAAACCAAAAATGACCACGAGAGTGACCTCTGGTTGAGGACACTCAACTGCTCTACTCACTGCTATCTCCCATCAGTGCCATGACAGTTTACAAATGCCATGGCAACATCAGGAAGTTACCCTATATGGTCTAAAAAGGGGAGACATGAATAATCCACCCCTTGTTTAGCATATAATCAAGAAATAACCATACAAATCGGCAACAAGCAGCCCTCGAGTCTGCTCTGTCTATGGAGCAGCAGTCTTTTTTTTCCTTACTTTCTTAATAAACTTGCTTTTGCTTTGCGGTGCAGACTCATCCTGAATTCTTTCTTGCATGACATCCAAGAACCCTCTCTTGGGGTCTGGATCAGGACCCTTTCCTGTAACACTGGGCCTGGCTATTTTCTCACTGACCACTGCTGAGGGTCCTAGAGATTGCCCCCCAGAACCCTCCCTCACCTGCCTTCCTGTAGCAAGTGCTCAATGCCATCGCCGTGGCCTCAGTGCATCACATGCCTCTGAGTCACTGCTGTCGGGGAGGGCAGTAGCATCAGTCCCGTGGCCACCATTCCCGATAAACAGTTGGCGGCAGCAGAACTGTTCTGCCTGCTTCTGTACTGAAGGTTCACTATACCTTCCATAGTTAAACTGAAGTCATTTTGCCTGTTTCCCATGCCAGATACCATTCACGCTCTCCCTGAAATGAGGTGTCAGTGAGAACTTGGCCCATGATCTGCCTTTTTCAACTTAATGATCAAACAAGCAGAAAGCTGAATGCTTCCATGAGCCAAAATGTGCTTGTGGTTAGGAGTTCACGCCTGCAGATTTCACCAATGAGAAGCATCAAACACTTTTCTGTCCTTGAGGGAAGTTGTGAAGTTTGACTTTGGAGCCTCCCACAGCACCTTTCCACCCTGGGGCCTCTTGTCTAGCCTTCCTTCTCCATTAGGTGGTCAACTGCCTTTTGATGCCCCTGAAGAGGAGAAAAGTCTGACAAAGTGTAGAGCCTTGCACAGAGCTAATACTCAAGAAACCTGGTTTACTTGGATAAACTAATTCAAATAAAGTGTTAGTGAATGCATATGTTAGCCTTGAAAACATTTGTAATCTTTTTAAAGTATCCAAACCCAAGAGTAATAACAGTAATACTAAAAATTCAGGGCCTGTGGTAACTAAGTGCAGGGAATCTTTTTGGCTTAGCTGGTGGAGGGAAGGTAGGAAAGTAGCACATGTGAATCGCTTGTTCAAAAGCAGATTTTCATTCAGTGGCTCTAAGGATGTGGCCCGGATTCTGCATTTCTAACAAACTCTCAGGTGATGTCCATGCTGCATGTTCACGGACCCTGCTTTGAGTAGCAAGGACCAGAGTGCTGTCATGATATACCACATAGGCAATGACCTATTTGTTGATCTACTTCTCAGGGCAGCAGCAGAAACACAGATATGCTTCTGGCCAATCTCTAAGCTTAAATGAGTTCTCACATTTTGCTCCTCCTTAGAAAGCCATAGTGAGTAATAAATTATTAATATTATTATTATTATTAGGGTGTGGGGAGAATCCTCTTAGCAGATTAGACTTTTCGGTTGTTTCAGGAATGCTCCACTTGTTTGAAATACTCCAAATTACTGCATGTATGGCACGAAAAACTGGCCATCTCTCTGGGTAGTTTGGTGTTAAAAGTCTCAAGGGACTCAGGTCAGAAACATTAAGTTTAGGTCAGAAACCCTGTGTTGCAGATTTCCCGGAAAACAGTCTCTGACATGGAGATCAGCAAACATGATTTTTAATACAGAGTGCTCTTGGGACCAACACCTGTGGTGGGAGGGGAAGAAGTGGGAATGGGCAAAAGGAGACACTGAGCTATGATGCAGGTATAGGGAAATCCTTAGTGACCAGGAGCCCTGAAGACAAATGGCCCTTTATAGTTGTTCCAAGTGTAGCCAGGGGACCAGACCTTTCTATCTTTGTGTTGATCAGTCATTGAATGCAGGCTGACCTTGGAAAGGGCATGACCTTGGGCAAGGCAGCCTTCTTCTGCAGAGGGCTGACAGTTGGTGCTGCCCAGTAGCTGGTAGAACAAGTTCTTTATTCCTAAAGGAGGGATCTGGGTAGTGCATAACTTTGCCTACAGCAAACTGCCCTCCAGGCGCTCCCAAGGATCTAAAGAAAGACTTTACCTGGACTTCAGGGCTGAAACCTATAATAGACATTATCAATTTTTTTTAAGTGAAAGCAAGTTTATTAAGAAAGTAAAGGAATAAAGAATGGCTACTCCACAGGCAGAGCAGCCTCAAGGGCTGCTGGTTGCCCATTTTTATCGTATTTCTTGATTGTATCCTAAAACAAGGGGTGGATTATTCATGCCTCCCCTTTTTGGACCATATAGGGTTACTTCCTGACATTGACATGGCATTTGTAAACTGCCATGGTGCTGGTGGGAGTATAGCACTGAGGACGACCAGAGGTCACTCTTGTCACCATCTTGGTTTTGGTGGGCTTTGGTGGCTTCTTTACTGCAAGCTGTTTTATCTGCAAGGTATTTATGAACTCTGTCTTGTGCCGACCTCCTATGTTGTCCTGTGACTTAGAAGGCCTAACCGTCTGGGAATGCAGCCCAGCAGGTCTCAGCCTCATTTTACCTAACACCTGTTCAAGGTGGAGGCACTCTGGTTCAAACACCTCTGACATTTCCCCACCTCCCTTTTATAAGAGAACCCTTAATCCTAAGGGTTGCAAAGGAATGAAGATCCATCTTCTGTAATTTTTTCATAATGAATAGGAGTGACGATATTCCTGCCTAACTATTAGGGTCTCCTGTAATTAGGGTAGAGAGGAGCTCAGTCAGAAAGCATCAGTATGGTGAGTGCCATTCACAGTTCTTGAATTCCAAAAGAAGATGGTATCTGGAAGATTAATAAGTGTTCAATTTGAGAGATCACTGAGGTGAGATCATCCTGCATTGCTACACAGAGTACAATAGCAATATATTCCATAACAGTAAAGCAAAATAAATAGAATTATTCCAAGTAGTAAGAAGGCTTTCCGTGAACTGGGTAATTGTTAGAAACCAAGCTGATATGGGGTTGCTAGCCAATGCCAATATGTGCCCAGAATTAGAATATTGATTCAGATTTTTACATTACCCATCCCTCTTGTTTCTTCTGAGCTGCGGTCAGAGACCACTGATTGGTCAGTGGTCAGTCAGTCTAAATTGTAGGAAAAAAACCTTAAAAACAACTGATGAGACTAAATTTAATAACAAGTGTACCATAGTTTTTGAAACATATTTTTTTCTCTCTCCAGTTTCCCATTTTCACTGAAGACAAGTCGTGGTAAGACTGATTTGTTTGCAAAAGGAAGCCTTAGTCTTACACTTGGCTTGATTATTTGTATAAAGTGCAACAAGAGTAATTTTTCACATAAACTGTTTTCAAACTGGCTTTGATGGAACTCTGTTCCTTAGAAGGAATCTCAGATAAGACTTTTTAAAGCAGAGATCTGCCATCGGTTTGTACCCTCAAATACCTATGAGTTTGGTAAATTCCTCTCTTCTTGAGGTCCCAAGACAACTTGGGGCTTCTGGGCCTGCCAGAAAGTGACATTCTTTACTTACCATAGGTCAGGAACCCTGTACAGAGACTGTGTAGACAAGGTATGAGGCCAGTTTTCCAAAGGGGCTTTTATTGGCTTTAGAAGTCAAATTTGATCCTTTAAAGGAAAGCATACCATTCCAGTCAAAGCTTGGTAAAATAATCAGTTTCTCCAATTGCACAAAAGAAAACTGATTCTTATTACACTTATGCAAATAACTATGTTGCCATAAGTTAAAAATACAGTTTCCAAATTCTGGAGAAATCGGGTAGAAAGAAACAAACATGCTCTAAATTTTGTTCACAGGAGTCTAATTTACTCAATTATTAAAAGCTGTAAATAGCTCAAAAGTTTTCTTGATTCTGAAAAAACAAAGGATCAGCAACGTTTTAAGCAAAGTTAGAAAGATTACTTTAGTCTTCTATTAGTTCAGTCCATGCAGTTTACTCCTGTTCTGTTTGATATTCATCAACATTCCAGCTCTCCATGAGAGTTCTGAAAGTTTTGTCCCTATTCTAACGTCATAATCTCCAAAGTCACCAGAAACCTGCATTTAAGAACATCTGTCAAAGTCTTATAGCTGATTATAAACCATGTTTTGAAGAGGACTAAAACAAGACAATAATTGTCTGTAGATGATAAAAAGCCTTAGGACAGTCACTATTAAAACCACAAATGATAACAAAATTTGGTTACTTCTGTGGCATACAAAATTTTGCATAAAAATTATAGTTATTAATAACATACACTATGTCATATCAGGATTATGAGTTTTCCATAATTTTAGAACACATACCAATAACATATTTATACAAATATAGCCCAAAGAAAGCCAAACACCATTTCACATTTGACAATGCTTCCTGTATGATTTTAATATCAAATAAGCCAAATTTCACCTTTACATTAGTATACTACTAATGTTAAATCTAATTTTTAATAAAATCTTATAGACAAATCTGTTCAATTTAATCAGTATGACCGTAAGGTAAGATTTTCACAAACCTTCTATACTTTTACAATTTTTGTTAAAGAACAGAGTGGTGCTCTCAGAAAAACCTGATGTGCTTTTTTTTTTTTTTTTTTTTTTTTTTGAGATGGAGTCTCACTCTGTCGCCCAGGCTAGAGGGCAGTGGTATGATCTCGGCTCACTGCAAGCTCTGCCTCCTGAGTTCATGTCATTCTCCTGCCTCAGCCTCTTGAGTAGCTGGGACTACAGGCACCCACCACCACACCAGGCTGATTTTTTGTATTTTTAGTAGAGACAGGATTTTACCATGTTAGCCAGGATGGTCTCAATCTCCTGACCTCATGATTCACCAGCCTCGGCCTCCCAAAATGCTGGGATTACAGGCATGAGCCACCATGCCCAGCCAAACCTGTTGTGCTTTTAATGTTCAGTTTACACAAAAACTGAATAATACCCATTTACTTCTAGCCAATATGTTCACATAGAATTTTTTTTACAAGATTAACCCTTCAAGAACCATTTTCAACTTACTCAAACAGTTAGCTTTTTCCTAACCTAAAGCAATCCTTTAACCCTCTAAACTTAGGCAAGAAATCCGCATTCCCATGACTTCTTACACTCTTTTATCAAAAACATATTTCACTGTCCTTATACAGCTTGCATGTAGAACTGTTTTTATTTCCCAAAGATTACTTAAGTCACATGAACTAAAAGGAATTACACTTTTTACTTTCCTGACGAAATATTTGCTTTAAGCATTTATTATTTTAAAACCAATTAAAGCTATTTTATATCATCTACACAACACATAAAAATACACAGAGAGACAGAAGATAAAGGACTCATTCCCTAAGCCAGGAATTGAACCCTGAGCCCAGGCCACCACTGTCATGGCAGAGACCAAGAGAAAGTACTGCCACATGGTTACATGGTCAAGCTCCCAAGGACATGACAACCAATTTGCGGGGCTGTCTTGAATGGTCAGCTTATGGGGTGCTAAGCCTATGTTCTGTCTTAGTACATGGGTCCTAAGCCCATGTACTCCTCTTTATGACAGAAAGACACACAAAGCACACCAAATTCACTGCAGTTTATGACTAGCCTCACAAATCCTTTTTCCATTAATCAAAACTTTACAGAGGAGATAGCGATTTTTACCATTCATTCAACTAGTTTGCACATAGACATGAGAGAGAGAGACAGAGAGAAACCAGAAGTCTTACTGGTAAGAAATTCTTACCCTTGGCCGGGTGCTATGGCTTATGCCTGTAATCTCAGCACTTTGGGAGGCCAAGGTGGGCAGATCATGAGGTCAAGAGATCGAGACCATCCTGGCCAACATGGTGAAACCCTGTCTCTACTAAAAAATAATAATAATAATAATAATAATACAACAATTAGCTGGGTGTGGTGACACGTGCCTGTAATCCCAGCTACTCGGGAGGCTGAGGCAGGAGAATCACTTGAACCCAGAGGCGGAGGTTACAAGTGAGCCGAGGTTGTGCCACTGCACTCCAGCCTGGGTGACAGAGCAAGACTCCATCTCAAAAAAAAAAAAAAGAAAAAAGAAAGAAAGAAATTCTTACCCTTTTGCCGGCATGCCAGGTTTCTGGGTTCCCTTTACCTGAACAGCCTTAGTGACCCAGCTGGCTGCACCACAGCTCTCGGGGCCAAGCCACAACTCAAAGGAAAATTTTTCCTTTCCATGCGGGCCGGAGCAAAATACATGTGACAAAACATAGACGTTAGCCACTCTGCTTAGGACCCAGTTGCTTAGGACCCAATATCAAACTGGTAAGGCTCAAACTTGCCCCGGTTGGGCCCTGTCTTTGTTAATCCAATCTCCGACCAGGAGTTTCAACCTGTGGTCTCTGGGCAAGATGGTCGCCCTGATTAACAGAAAAGGTAGAAAAGAGATAGAGAAAAGCATTGCCTTTGGCAGGATGGGGATGGCTAGCAGCTCACGGAGACCGGAGAAAGGGCCAACCATCCCAGCCACACTGAAAAGCTCAGGCAGCCACTCGTCAGTCACAAAGGGGTCTTTCCCAGTAGCCACATCGGCTCTCAAGTTTTCCTTTGGGGAGAAAAAGCTCTCCATGTCCCATGATCCTGCACATGCCTAATCCTGTCACCCATAGCTATAAGCAAAGAGTGCAGGGCAGATTAATCCAAAGAGAATAGCAGTTTACATCCTGTACTGCCAAACTAGTTCTTAGTCGAGAGGGACTTTACCGAGAGGGGCGTCTAACCCCCTAAGTCTTAGGAAGGACTCTAACCTTCCTAAGCTGAGCCTCGAACCCAAGTTCGGTCAAGCTTCCTTGCCTTTTATTAAGTGGGGCCTTTAACCCACTCTGTCTTAGGACTAGCTCAAACCTCCTTAAGTTGGGCCTCTAACCCAATCCCATCCTTTACGTGGGTAAATGCACCCCACTTACCCAAAGTCAGGCAATTGGTGCACCCAGATGTTTTTCCTTTGGATTGGGGGTCTCCTCAGTATTCTCCCTTTGGGGTTCACCAGAAAGATGTTACCGGACCCCACCACTTATCCAAAGTTAGCTTTTGGCTCAGGGGTTTCCTCAGTGTTGTCCCTTCCGTGGTCACCCAAAAGATGTTACCGGAAAGGAGTCCCAATCCAGACCCCAAGACAGGGTTCTTGAATCTCTCACAAGAAAGAATTCCAGGCGAATCCGTACAGTAAAGTGAAAGCAAGTTTATTAAGAAAGTAAAGGAATAAAGAATGGCTACTCCATAGGCAGAACAACCAGACATCATTAATTTTTGAACAGCAAATGACCACTCCTCTTCTTCCTTGTTTCCAAAATCTCCATTTTATCCACGCTTTGCCAAGCAGCCATGTACTTCAGGGAGTAGGGTCTCATTCTCCTTATAGTGGTGATTTGGACATGGTAAAGGACACAATTCTGGCCAGTGAGACTTGAGGGGAAGTCTGCTATGAGTTGCTAAGAATGCTTTTCTCACTCTTAAGAATATAAGAGAATGTTCCTTCTTCTGTGTCTTCCTTTGATCGGTGTTATTATGTCTACATGTGATGGCTGGAACTGCAGCAGCCATCCTGCAACCATGAAGTAATACGCCTAAAGACAAAAACCACAGAACATAAAGACAGAAAGAACCTGAATCTTTGATGATTTCACTGAGCCACTGAACCGTGGAACTGCTTTTTCTGTACGTCTTATCATGTGAAATAATAAATATCCTTACTTTTTAACCAATCAATTTTTTATTACATGAAACTGAAACATCTTAACAAGTCCAATGCACAATCAGTCCTATTAAATGAATAACTGAACGAATTGATGCCGAAGAGCTCAACCACATCATGAGAGACAGAAGGGCACAGCCTTCTTCATTTTATAGTTTCATTTTATTCTATAGGGATTTAGAGCAAAGGGGTATAAGGGAAGAAAAAGAAACTGAAAGAGCACTTGAACTTAGGACAGAGGGAATCTGGTTATTTACAGTAGGGATGGATTTAGAAAGTCCTTACAAAGACACATGAAGAAAGTATGCCCAAACTGCAGTCCAACTGCTCTGGTGGGAGTGGGAGTACTGATGGAAGATATGAATCACACCTCAAGAAAGCAGAGCAACAATAAAACCTCATCTGGTAATGATGCACACTTAATGTGGATCGTATCTTAGAAACTGCCCCACATTTGGCAGTTGTAGCCCTCATGCCAGTTACTTTGTCTTTCATTCTGTAATTAAACAGTATTCCTTTTGTTGGGTTTGGAGCTTACAAGAACTCCATCTTTTGACTAATTCACCTTCAAATGAGTGCCATATCTTGATGTATTACCGCGATAGGCTGTACCACACATGTAATCCATCATAGTAGTTAGCTGTTGCTAGGTTTTCAGGATAGAGAAACTGAGCCAGATGTTGTTCTGACACATTGGAGTAATGCATCAACCAAGCCTAGGGCTCCAACGACCTCAAGATGGCTCTGTCCAGAATAGAGATAATCCTGGGGCATATGGAGCTTTGTGCAGGCTTGACAGAGACCTACTCAGGGCTGAGAAAGACTTTTCTAACACTGAGTGGTTTGAAATAGATATTGGTTTTCCAGACCCAGTTCAGCAGGTTTAATAAGGGGGTACACAGGCATGCACATGTATTGCTGTTATTGATCAAACTCAGGGCATCAATTTCTTACTAATATACTTCTGAAAAATCAAATCCATCCCCAACAGCATTTTATGTATCTTAATCTTTACTGTTGATGACTAGAATTGTCTTTACACAAATCTTTCAAGTCAGCAAATGATATAGGCCACTAGTCCATCATCAAGGCCCCCAGTATGTGTAAATAAGAACTGTTTAAATATTCGCTGCTGAGAATTTGCTGAAATCATGTACTCCCAGATTGCTTTTTGTTGCTCAAGTGAAGACTTTCACTAGTGTCTACATTGCCTTGGCACAGAAGAGCATAAATGAAGTCACCTAAAGCACTGACATAAAATACATAGGAAAGTATAACTATTCCTCATTCAGGTACTCCCATTTATCCAGCCTTACCAGTACTTACATGTCTGAAGAGGGAATTGACCCAGAAAATGAGAAGATTTGAAAATGAAATATGAAAAGAGTTCTTAACTCTCAGATACTTGTCTACCTCATTTATCAAGAGACCAAGTGTTTATAAGCAATTCCACAGTTTCTCCAGCATCTTTAAGAAGCCTCAAGTCTAGTGAAACCATTTCCCTGGCTGTGACTCCAATGGCACGAAATGGACACTTTTGTACCTAAATCTCCCATCGGCAACATGAGAAATTATTGACAACTGTAGTGAACAAAAAAATAGGACTTCCTAGAATTGCAGGGGTGGTGAGGCAGCACAGGCAATCAGATCTTTTTGGTGACATAACAGTCCTGTATATCTTAGCAACAAAATTTTAATTTTGCATAAATAGGAGAGTTAGCCAAATAGTACAGAAAAGTTCGATTCAGGAATCGTTCATTCTTCACTACACTCTACACAGCCAAAAAATAATCGTGATTAATATTTCCATAAATAAAACATCCCCAAATAATATTGTCGGCACTTCAATGGAATTAAAATGGTTACCAGCAATTTCTTATTAGATTCATTCTCCCTGTCCCTTCCAGTTGAATTAAGGTCTCCCTTTTTATGCAGGCACAGAATGATCACTGTTCTTACTTCTCCATCATGAAATGAGCATGGGATTTCAGAGGCATTTATCTTTAGGAAAGAAAGAAGGCTTTATCTAGATATGGATATAGTAGGGAGGGTGACCAATTTGTCCCACTTTGCTTGAGAGTTTCCTAGTTTTAGGCCTGCATTCTCTTGTCCTGGAAATCCCTCAGTCCTGGGCAAACTAGGACGTTCGGTCACCCTAGCAGTAGGCCCTTAGGAACTCACACTTGGGGGCAGTGTAACTAAGCCAAAAACCAGGCCATTCTGTCTAACGCCTAGACTTCTATTTCCTCCTGTGCAAATAGAAATAAAATGCAATGTGGTGAAAGATACAATGGGAACTAGGTTAAGCAATGGGTTTGTAATAGGTGCATCTCTTCACAAAGGGCCTTCACATAGATTCCAAGAGAGAAAAGAAAGGGATGTAACATTTATTAAGCAGCTATTTTAGTCACTTTACCTATCACATTCATATAATTCTTACCACCCCCAAAGTAAGTGCTATTAATAATATGTTTTATAAAGCAGATTACTGAGACTCAGAGAAGCCTAAGGTCATATAAGTAATGAGTGAGTGGTGAATTCGAGATTTCAGCAAAGGCCTTCCTACTCCTTAGCACAGCTTTGGAAGTAGACAGAAGCCAGGCCCAGTCACTCACACCTGTAATCTCAACAGTTTGAGAGCTGAGGCAGGAGGATCGCTTGAGACCAGGAGTTTGAGACCAACCTGGGCAACATTGGCAGACCCCATCTCTGCAAAAAATTAAAAATTAGCCAGGCATGGTGGCACACCCCTGTAGTCCCAGCTACTCAGTAGGCTGAGGCAGGAGTATCACTTGAGCCCGGGGGTGTTGAGGCTACAGTGAGCTATGATCAGGCCACTGCACTCCAGCCTGGGCAACAGACGGAGACCCTGTCTTAAAACAAAAACAACAAACTAACAAAAAAGAAGTAGACAGACATAGTACAATTACAGAAAGAGTCCTGCCCAAAATAGACTACTCAACTGCCTGTAATTCTCTCCTCATAAAATGTGTTTTCTTTCATCCAGAATATGTTAATAGGCTTCAGTTAAAAGGCAAAAGTTCCTTGTAGGAAACTTTTTCCTTGTAGGGAATTTGAAGAGGTTGAAAGTATTATAAGGTAACATTTTTCTTGTTGGCTAATCTTATAGATGTTAAATGACAACCAGCTGAAAGCAGGATGCTGCAGAGTAGCCTCCTGTGGATGGAGTGTTGAAATGCAAGCAGAGGGCCTCAAAGATAGATGAATCCAATACTGAATGCTCTTCTTTTGTTATATAATCAAAGGCACAGACTAGGATCTTGCAATAGAGTTCTGGTTATATTAGGTTGGTGCAAAAGGAATTGCGGTTTTTGCCATTACTTTCAACGGCAGACACTGCAGTTACTTTTGCACCAACCTCAGTGACCCAACCTCTGAGTGGCCTTGGCAGCCTGGGTTCCTCAACCACAACCTGAGGGAGTTGGGCCAAACAATGGTTCTGAGCATTCCCTTCCAATCTAAAGCTGTAGACTTCTAGAGCAATGTGGTAGGTTTCTCAGAGCACTTTCTCAGAGGCCAATATTCTAGTTCTCACCTTGACCTTAAAAGTTGGCAGGATACACACAGGATTTGCAGCCTCCTTACTAATCCCAGAAGCAGCAGAGTGCCAGAGTGGAAAGAACGTGGGGTTTGGAGTCAGATCTGGGTTGAGATCCTTGCTCTACCATTTGAAGCTGTAACTTTGGGCAAGTTTCCTGACCTCTTTTTTTAAATCACGTTACATTCACCTACAAAATAGCAATGAACCAACCAACTGGTAGTTGTGTTGGGAGCATTAAATGAAGAAGCACATGCATAACCCAAGTGACAATGGCACAAGGCCGTGTAGCTGTTTCACTGTGAAATGCCCCTCACATAGGACTTCCCAGTTATTTCCAGCACCCTGTAGGCAGCCTCACCTGGGTGCAGAAATAAGCCCCAGATGACCCTTCACCTTGGCTTCCCTCTCTGGCCTCCACAATGATGTCCCAGTTGCCCATCACTGTGCCATCATGGTCAATGGCTGTCACCAATCCTTCTGATCCTTCAACTCTAACAACAGGGGAAGGGAAATTGACCCTCAGCCGCGCCTTCTGATCTTTCCTAGCTCCACCAATTTCCTTTCCATGGTTGGAACACAGTTCAAGCCAACAGAAGAACTTGTCTCCTGCGTAAAAATACTGGAGATCCCATCAAATGTAAAAATTACCTTCAATTTAATACTAACCATTCCACTGGAGTCGTCAAATTCCTAGAAACAGAAAGTAGGATGGTGGTTGCCAGGGACTGTGGGGAGAGGAGAATGGGGAGTTGTTGTATATAATGGGTACCAAGTTTTACTTTGGGAAAAAACAGGCTGGACGCGGTGGCTCACGCCTGTAATCCCAGCACTTTGGGAGGCCAAGGCAGGCGGATCATGAGGTCAGGAGATGGAGATCATCCTGGCTAACACAGTGAAACCCCATCTCTACTAAAAATACAAAAAATTAGCCAGGTGTGGTGGCACGTGCCTGTAGTCTCAGCTACTCGGGAGGCTGAGGCAGGAGAATCACAAAACATTCTGGAAGGGGATGGTAGTGATGGTCACATGGTAATGTGAATGTATTTAATGCCATTGAACTGCACACTTAAATATGGTTAAAATGGTAAATTTTATGTTATGTATATTTTACCACCAAAAACACAAAAAATTAACCTATCATAGAAAGACCACAGGCATTTCCTGAGACTCACTCCCAAATTCCATTTCAATGAACAGCCAGGCCAACTCTGAACCCTAAGGGAGAAGTATAGAAGGAAGCAAAGAACAGTTCCAGCTCTGGAGGAGCTTACATCTGGTGCAGAGAGCTCACTTGCTTGTAACATAGTGAAGAGAGTCCATGCAGGGAAAGCTGAGCCCACGCCCTGGGATTGTTTGGTGTTTCCAGTACTGCACTCGGACCTAGCGGCCATCTCGTGTGGGTTTCATGGGAAAACGGTTTCTCCATCACAGCAAAGAGGCCCTTGGTGCTTCCCTATGATGCTGTTCGGAAAACAACACAGAAAATTGGTCAACTATTAATTAATCATGAGGTTGAGGCACTGGCATCAAACTGCCTAGGTTAAAATGCTAGCTGTGTGATCTGGAGCCATTAACTTGATCTCTCTGTACCTCAGTCTTCCCATGTTTGAAATGGGAACAATAAGCACTAGTACCTACCTCTATGATCCTTGCATGAAGCAGGTGAAGTGACCAGGTCTCACTTAGCACCTGGTGAGTCACTGGGTATTATTCCTGGCTGTGCCACCATGCCCCATTCCAAGTTAAGATAAAATTAAACTTGAAGTTTAAGGTTATATGTCTGCCTTCTTAAGTTTCCTTTTTTCTTGGACTGTCAGACTTTCTCCCTGAACAGTGGTTTTTCCAGACTTACCAATCAAAAGACTTTACACTCTTCATGATTACTTTGCAAATTTCCTTAGAAAATCTCTTTTTATGCACCCAAAGAAATTTTGACATACAAAGAGTAACATTAATATGTAAATTAGCATACAGTAAAATTCATTTTGGTGCCTCCAAGGCAGTATTTTTATAAATACAGAAACATAATTATGCATCCTCTAGAGGACTAAAAATAATTATACAAATTTACAACAAAGCCCAAGGCTGTGTTTCCTTTTAACTGACTGTTTTTAATATCATTTAAATCTTGTTAGAACTTAATTACCAAATCTCTCTTGTAATAATTCAGGTGGAAGATATAAAGTCTAAACTTGCCATTCAGAAAACAGAACCTCATCAGACAAACAAAGACATTGAGGCACTGATTGCCCGAATAGGACAACAGAAAAAATTCTGTCAGGATGGAGCCATGTTGGGCACTGAGACAAAGAGGCCCTCTGAGAAAAAACATTAATATTAATATATGAGCCATGTTAATTATTTTAATCTTTAATTTCTTGGAAGCACAAGATTACATATTATTATCATTGTAGATTATAAACCAAATTAACCATTTCTCCCTCTTTCATTTTCCATATTTTCCTTGTCTTTTTCAAATTAAGGTCAGTATAATTTCAGGGCAACATTCTTTTCATAACAATTTAATTACTCTTTCGAAAGTCTATCTAGAATGTGTGTGTGTGTGTGTGTGTGTTTCATATCTAAAAATCAGCTTATGTTAATGTGGAAAAGAACAGTGAACAAAGTCAGGAGCTAGCGTCCAATATATACTCCGTTTTTAAAGACAGTAATTTATTGGCACTTAGAAAAAATGGACTCCTTATTATGAAATAAAAGGCACAAGAAACTCGAACATTTGACATTTGAACACATTTTATTTTCTTTCTTTCTTTCTTTCTTTTTTTTTTTTTTTTTTTTGAAACAACATCTCACTCTGTTGCCCTGGCTGGAATGCAGTGGTGCAATCATAGTTCACTGCAGCCCTGACCTCCTGGACCCAATCAATCTTCCTGCTCAGCCTCCCTGGTAGCTGGAAACAAACACATTTTCATTTACCACTAGTTAATAATATTATCTAGGACTTTTGTAGCTCCCTGGAAAATTGATTAGTCAATGTATGCTATAAAGAATAATAATTTGTTCATGTGCGGTATCTCTAACATAGGTTGTTCTTCCATTATAGCAAAATCTGACCAATTAATTTTTCAAGGACAAGTTCCATATATGAAATGTCTATACAAAGTCACAATTCATTCTCGTCACTACAAAATATCAGTCAATTCAGTGAAAAAAAATATTAATCAAAATGATTGTTTGAGTTATTGAATCTCATTTTTAACAATTATTTTGGTTTTGTGTAGGCATAGAAATGTACATACATTTGCGCTTATGATACATGGATTTTTTTCCCATTTCAATGGCTTTAATCCTATAGAAAGATATATAATTCTACTATTATTTATACACAGTATACTTGATATATGTGCAGGTAAAAGGCCTTGCTCTTGCTTCTTGTCTTCAAGGACTTTTAAAAATACCTCCTTTGGGCCAGGCTCAGTGGCTCATGCCTGTAATCCCAGCACTTTGGGAGGCCAAGGTGAGCAGATCACCTGAGGTCAGGAGTTCAACACCAGGCTGGCCAACATGGTGAAATCCCATCTCTATTAAAAATACAAAAATTAGCCAGGCATGGTGGCAGGTGCCTGTAATTCCAGCTACTTGCGAGGCTGAGGCAAGAGAATCACTTGAACCTGCAAGGCGGAGGTTGCAGTGAGTCCAGATCGCACCACTGCACTCCAGCCTGGGCAACAGAGTGAAACTCTGTCTCAAAAACATAAAATAAAATACCTCCTTTGAATGAATCCAAAGGAAGTATCACTTTGACAGAGAGACTTGGAATGAAGGCTCCAATGGAAAGGGCAGATTTTTCTATTTTAACTCATCTTCTTTCACTGATGTGTATTTCTTTGAAAAGTCCTCCCTCTTATGCCATATTCTCCTTTTATCATAAAATTAATCATTACTTCTGTTCAAGCAATATTTAAGCTGTTTATGATTTGGGGAAATTCCAGTCTTGCAGCGCTTAAATTTCCAAGTCATGCTCTTGGCTGTCATTTGTAACTGGTCCGACTGGGACCCAAAATAAGTAAATAGACCTGTACAGATTTCATATCTGGAGGAGGGTCTAATGAGCAATAAGGGGAAGCAAAAAGATTGGATCAGTCCCCATGGAATCTCTAAGCATTGCATAGAACTAAGTGCAGGATGATAATAGAAGAGATTCAAGCACGTGAGTTTCCCCTCATCTCTTTTTGTTAGTGATGGCAGAGTGTTACTCAAAATCAGAAGACTAAATATATTGCCTTGGCTGCTAAAAATGAAAATACCTAAAAAACTCTTTCTGCAGATACTACACATAGGCCTTATAGCCTGTGACCATCTTTCCTCTTGGCCAGTATGAGAAATCATCCATGATATCTGCCCAGTGTACATGTCTGTTACATTTGCCAGCTAATGTTTAGTAACAAGGGCTGTTTGTTCTTCTCAAAAATTTGAACTTTCTCCATTTGTGTTTACCTTCACATCCAAACTAGAACAACTCTGCTCTGAGTTAATTCCCCAATTTCATTATGGCCACACTGGGGAAGGGGAGAGGAATCTGTGTACAAGCCAGCAGACAGAAAACAATGGGAACAGGCAGCAATCCAAGAGCTTTGGCATGATTTGCAGGAGAAAACCAGCTCTGATTAATGCTATCAAAATGCTTGTCTTTCCTGTGATTGATATTCCAGCCCCTTGTTACAATTATTGATGCTGGTGACCACTATTATGACAGTCTTTTTATAGTTTGCTGTTTTGGAAGGAGGTTGCATGGACTTCACCAGAACATTTGCACACCTGCCTCAATTTAACCTAAAACCCATTATTTTGCAAACAAAACATATAAACCCAAAATAGCAATCATTATGTCCCATATTCTGCTATTAAAACGCTCCTGCTCATGGTAAGGAGTAGATCTCCTGCTGGTCCACTATAGGAATAGTGCGTAAAAGGCAGTGTGGAGGGTAGGATGCACCATTTGAAAGTTCTTTGGCGTATGAAACCTGGCAAACCAAAGACATCATTTGAAATGGTATTGTATGCCCTGGGGTGGTGACATTACAGCAGGCTGAGATCGGCAGGTATTAAGTTTTATGAATTGCTGATCTTCAGGAGTAAGTGATAAAACAGTCACAAGTATCTAAAAACACCCTTGCCCTGAAGAGCTTGCCCTGGATACCACAAATGTGCCTAGAAACACTATGCACCTCTGTGCATGGGGTTTGTCTGTTTGTTTGTTTGTTTGTTTGTTTGTTTGTTTGTTTTGAGACAGAGTCTCACTCTGTCACCCATGCTGGGGTGCAGTGGCGGGATCTCAGTGCAATCTCCACCTCTCAGGTTCAAGTGATTCTCCCCATTCAGCCTCCTGAGTACATCGGGTGTTTTCATAAGTTTGATATGAAATGTAAACAGGTTCATTTTTACTCTCAGATTATCCCATTCTGGTTAAAATAATTACCAGCCTAACCTTTGTGTTCCTTCTCATTTAAACTTCACTAAACTAACAACTTTTCCTAGTTTCCTGCCTCTGATTCTTACAGGATTGGAATTTTTGGTCTTCCTGTCTACCCAGGGCAATATTTTAAGTTATAGCAGCCAGAAAACGATAAAGAGAGAAATAAAGTACATTTTACAAGTGCTTTTCCAGCGAAACTCAAGTCATTTTTCTTGTAATACATAGGCTTAGTAAGGACATTTAAAGGAACTGGTATTTTAAAAGGAAGACATTATTAAAAATAAACCTATATACCTTCCAAAAGACTTACTTTCTCTAAAGGGTATTTTTGTTAAATAATAGTTAATATAAGTGTAGAGGATTAAGCTCCCTGCTATATAGCCAGGACTTAGAATTGTGCCCAGTATATAGTAGACATTCAACAATACATAAATGAATTAATGAATAGAACTGACAGAAATAAGCCTTTGTAGAGGAATGTTCTATAAAAGTTGTTGCCATTTGGATTGATCACTGTGGGCAGTCAAATCTTGATGAAAATAGACAAGTGGGCTGCACTTAGTCTAGATATCTGTCTGTACCAATATCAGATATGGCTTTCTCTTTCTACTTTTTAGTATGAGATTTTTTTAACATATAAAAAGAAGAAGAATTACAGTTCAAAAGATGGCAATCATACTTGCTTTGTCTCTGTGTGTGTACAACTTGATAGTAATCTACAAACATCTGACACTTTGCCTCTAACTACTTCAGCATTTATCTCTTAAGCGTACGAATACATGAGCTGATTGTTCTTCAATGAAAATTTAAGAAAACAAAATTAAAGAATAGAATTGTTGGGGAATTACTGATACAATAAATAAGAACTCTAAGTCACCAAGTTTTGAGCCTAAGTATATACAGCAAGGCTGAATGGTGGGATTCTGCTCATTGTTCCCAGTTTCCTACAAATGGAAATCCTAAGCATCTGTGAAATAATCTTGTCTGATTCCCACCCAAGGCCTCTATTGTATCTGTCGTTTAGGCTCACGTGAAGTGCTCTTATGCACCCTTTACTGCTCTCAGCCCTCAAAGCTTCCTTGCACCATGGCCCTCATTAGGATTTAAAGGAAATTCTCAGTCTCTGACTGGAATAGCTTCAAGTCCAAGTAAAGGACAGTCTACTTATCAACTATATTTATAACAAGATTTGCTCTAATGCTCTCTACTGGACATTGCTGCCAGTTACTTATAGCTAGGAAAGACCTTTTTTTCCC
Source organism: Theropithecus gelada (assembly GCF_003255815.1). Lineage (NCBI taxonomy): Eukaryota > Metazoa > Chordata > Mammalia > Primates > Cercopithecidae > Theropithecus > Theropithecus gelada. Next base: position 49,854,782 of record NC_037680.1, on the reverse strand, counting down.
ACCGTTACAGGCTTAGAGCTTTCCCCTCTCTCTCTAAGCATTCTCTCTGAATGTTCTACATTTTGCATGGAAAAGGAGCTCCCAGAGTGAGATCTCAGCTGAAATGAATGCTCTATGGGATGCTGAATAGAAATATTATCTTTCACATAATGAGCACCTCCATGCCCAGACTCCCCATTCCCCATCTCATTAGGGCAGCCAAGAGCCTTCGTGTTTAACCATTGTTCTCCCTATGCTATTTGAGCTGCATCATATATATGTATGTTCTCAATAACATGGATATCAGCACAACAAATATGATTATATTTAATTCGGATAACTCTGTATAGACTGGAGCTACTGTTTGCATTTCGACTCAGATGCTGAATAATTACATACCAATTCATTGAAGACCTATGTCCAAGGTTATTTTCTACTACCAATGGATTTGGACAAATATATATTTCTCCATAGGATCCCTCCCTAACTTGCCTGGGAATTTATCTGGAAAGTGAGTGTGGGAAACAGTAGTAGCAAGGTTGAGGGAACAGGACTCCACCTTATTCCATAAACAGTCATTGAGTGCTTTGCAGATGCAGCCGTCGGGAGCTCTGTGTTACCAGCCATGTATTACCCCACTGTGTTCTTCCACATCTCTGTCAATGGTGAGTCCTTGGGCCACGTCTATTTTGAGCTGTTTGCAGACAAGTTTCCAAAGACAGCAGAAAACTTTTGTGGTCTGAGCACTGGAGAGAAAGGACTTGGTTACAAGGGTTCCTGCTTTCACAGAATTATTCCAGGGTTTATGTGTCAGGGTGGTGACTACACACGCCATAACTGCACTGGCAGCAAGTCAATCTACGGGGAGAAATTTGATGATGAGAACTTCATCCCGAAGCATACAGGTCCTGGCATCTTGTCCATGGCAAATGCTGGACCCAACACTAATGGTTCCCAGTTCTTCATCTTCACTGCCAAGAATAAATGGTCGGATGGCAAGCATGTGGTCTTTGGCAAGATGAAAGGAGGCATGAATATTGTGGAGGCCATGGAGCACTTCAGGTCCAGGAATGGCAAGACCAGCAAGAAAATCACCATTGCTGACTGTGGACAGCTCTAAAAGGTTTGACTTGTGTTTTATCTTAACCACCGGACCATTCGAATTCTGCAGCTCAGGAGAGCACCCTCCACCCCATCTGCTTGCAGTATCCTAGATTCTTTGTGCTCTCGCTGCAGTTCCCTTTGGGTTCCATGTTTTCCTTGTTCCCTTCCATGCCTAGCTGGATTGCAGAGTTAAGTTTATGATTATGAAATGAAAACTAAATAACAACAACAACAAAAAATAACATTCACTTCCAGGCATTACTCTAGGCACTGAAGATAGAAAGATGAATCCTTGTCCCCAAAACTACATAGTTAGTAGAATACACTAATTTCTTAAGTTGGTTTACTCCAAGTCATTAAGCCATTTATTCTACTTGAAGATGCAAGAAGTTATTAAATTAATAAACTAATTACAATTTTACTCTCTGGCAGCCCTTGAGTTAAATGTTTAGATGCATTATCGCCCTATCAGCATTCAAGTCCACCAAGACCTCTGATGCCAGAATCTAAACAGATACACTGTATTGTTCTCTACTTTCTTGAATGATTAAAAAAGAGACAATTCTGCCTGAAATAAATCCCAGGAATTTGAGGTCATGAAGCCTGTATTTATACCAATTGATTCTTTCAGTTGGGAACTCTCTACAAGGCAGTAAACTCTTTGCATTTCTCTTTCCACAACTGTTAGATGAAGGTTGGACAGTTGGTAATTTAGCCAGATGATAGTGTGGGTTTGTGTGTGGATACCTGTGTGTCTATGTTTCAGTATGAATCATAGTGATTCTGGTTCTCTTAAAAAGCAAAATGTAAGTAAATGACACAAGCACATTATTTATGTGGAATATTTATATCCACATATCCCATATAAGGGTAGATTTGGGTCAAACAAGGCTTTCTCTAGCTGTCCTGATTTTTTACTTCACGCTCTAACTTCCATTCTCCCATAGGCTATCAGTGAGAGGAACATGTGGAATACCACTCACCCACTGAGAAAAGACCATCTGAGATGCTCATTTTATTGCAGAAAATGAATGTTCACTGAAGAACCCTTGTAGTTGGTCATGTCAGCTTCTAATTATTATCATAAGACTCTAAGACTAAGCCAAGAATCAAAATAATACAGCCTGTTTTAATTAATGGGACAACTAATGATTGACTGAAATAAGATCCCATTTCCAGTGCCAAATGCTGTCAGGACAACACTAATTCCTAGCACAGTGCCTGCCACGTACTTGACGTATAAATATGAGAAGGGGCTGGGGGTTGACTAGAAAGATCATCAACCTTGGGGCATACAAATCAAGGTTCAAATCCTAACTTACTTCTTAGTAGTGTATGACCTTAAAGAAGTTATCTCATTTCGGTGACACCAGCTGTGAGGTACTACTATGTGATTCTACTTTATCTATATTCCCCCAGCATGATCCTGCCCCTCAATAAATACACTTTGATGGAAAAAATAGATGCTTACTACTGATTGATTGGTTGCCAATTCAATCAACAATCGATGATATTATGCCAGTTAATGGTACCTGTAAGAATTTTGGAAGCATCTTTATCATTTCCATATTCGTCCCTACCAATAATCTTATTTATAGTATCAAAATCTCTCTTAAGAAGCCAAGAAAAGTGCAAATATCAACCTGTTTAATACAATTTTTAAATGGATTCAGAGAAGTGATGTCCCTTAGTCAAGCTGCTATAAAGTGATTAACCCTAGAGTGAATAATGAGTTTCTTATTCTGAATCAAAATCCTGGGTTCTCTCCTTAGTTTGTACCAAGACATTGCAGATTCTACTTTCACTTCCTGCTGACTCCAGTAACTTTAAGACATAGGATATGAGAGGTGAAAAGGACCTCAGGTGAAAAGATTGAGGTCTAGAGAGGATGAGTTACCCGGCTCAGGTCACAAGGGAGGTAAGGAAAGGAGTCAGAACTGGGTCCTATCTCCTAATTGCCAGGCCAGGGGCCCTTCTGAAAACCCACATGATGAATACAGAGAAGGACCCATTTGCCCTTCATGAGCAATAGATTCCCACAGTCACAATGAACGAGGCTTGAAAATGAAAGCAAATGGAAATAAATGGAAAAGAAGCAACTCTTGGCCATCCCAACCTTTTGTTGTCAAATGAGCCTTTAGAATCTCTCTCCTCAGTAGACCCTTGATGGGGATAAGACAGACGCAGAAGCCCAGGGCAGCTCTACTTTACTGGCCAACAGTTGCCATGAAAACTAAAGGTAAGAGTGGTCTGGCCATTTCCTGAAGTTTGTAAAAGGCTCACCTCTTTCTTTCTCCAGGTTTCCTTGAATATCTCTTCTTTTTATCAGCAAAAGTTTGGTTCATGTTTGTCAACACTTATTAGGATAGTCAGTGGGTGGGGACAAAGAGCAATTCATCTGTCTTTGGCCTAGTTGCAGATAAATTTCTCTCAGTCTATGGCCTAGTTGCTGATAAATTTCCCTCAACCGTGATGACTATAGCAATATTATAATTAGCTATCATAGAGAGATTTACTCTACTCTCCACCACCCTACACATGGGGTGTGATCAGCCTCAGGAGGGTCTTCGATCATCTTGTCTTCCTTCTGCCATGATGTCTCCAGCCTCAGGCTAGACCAGCTGCCTGGAGATCTTGCCCCTCGCTGCTCTGGACTAATCCCAAATGCTTCATACCAATACCAGCCATTTGTGGCTCCTTCCTGCCACCCACCTTCCCAACACACACTTTAACCTGGGTCACCAGCAGATCATCCCTCAGCAGACAGGTATTATCTAATCTAATACAAACCCTCCTCTCTTCCCAAGCTTTTCCACTGCACCCTTAGGAACTCACTGATCAGCAAACTCTCCTACACCTTTTTCCACTTCTAAATGTGTCTTCCTATGAGAGCCTGTCATTTACAACATGATGGAACTGGAGGACATTATGTTAAGCAAAATAAGCCAGGCACAGAAAGACAAACTTCACATGTCCTCACTCATTCATGGGAGCTAAAACTTAAAACAATTGAACACAGGGAGACAGAATGATGGTTACAGAGGCTGGGAAGTATAGTGGAGCAGGGGAGTGGGGATGGTTAATGAGTACAAAAATGTAGTTAGATAGAATGAATAAGGTCTAGGATTTGATAACTACAGTCAACAATAACTTATCGTACATTTTAAAATAGCTAAAAGAGTGTAATTGGATTGTTTATAACACCAAGAAACGATAAATGCTTGAAGGATGGAAACTCCGTTTAGTCTAATGTGATTATCATGCATTACACGCCTATATCAAAATATCTCATGTACTCCATAAATATATGCAATTACTAAGTACCCATAAAATTTTAAAATAAAAAATTTAAAATAAAAATAAATTTAAAAATAAATGTATCTTCCTGCCCAGGGAAGCCAGGCTGTCCTCTGAGGATTCTACTTCCAGCAGCCCTCTCAGCTAAAGACTGCCTCTCCTCTTCCCCAAGCACCTGAAAGCTGGGAGAGGCTAAATGCTCATCTGGTGACCCTCGTAACTTCCCAAATGTCTGACCTTCTCCTCCAAAAACCCCAGCTTTTTTGAAGCCAGTCACCAAACTATGCAGCCTCACAAGCCTCTCATCGCTGTGTGCTGGCGGCCTCCTGGTTCATGGAGTCATGGGTGGTGTCAGCTTATTACTCACTGCCTTTCTCTTACCATAAACCCCATCATTGACTTTGGAGTCAACCAATGTCCTGAGACTCAACTCCTTGTCCTTCTTTGCTCCAATGACCTTTTCCTCCAGCCCACCTTAGCCATCCACTCACATGGTCGTTGGTCTAGGTCTAGTGAAATATCATCTTCAAAATAGTGTTCCACCATTTCACCAGACGTAGACCATGTGAAACCTAGACCCTGCCATTGCCAATAACTGCAGCCTTTGGCTCCCAGACACCACATTCTCCTTGTTTTCCACTCATCAACCTTTGCTGGTTCCTTCTCCTCTCCTGACCTCTGAACATTGGTATGCCTCTTGTATTCTCGGCCTTTTCTGTACTCTATCCACACACATTCCTGTAAAGATCTCATGCAGTCTCATGGCTTAAGATGAGTTTCAAATTTTTATCTTCAGTATAAAATAGAACTGAGCTAGAACTCAGAACCCTGAATTCTAGTCTTATACAGCCAACTGCTTATTCCACACCTCTGCTTTCAAGTCTAAAAGGAATCTCAACCCTGACATGAACAAAACCAAAACTTGATTTGAAACCAAATCTAACTCCCCCTCAGTTTTCTCCATCTGAGTAAATATTTATTCCAACCTTCCAGTTGCTCAGGACAAAGTTCTTAGACTCTCCTTTGTCTCCTTTCTGCCTCATGTCCCACTTCCAGCCCATTGGCAAACCCTTTTTCTTCTTCCTTCACAACGCATCCAAACTCTGGCCAGATTCTCTTCTCCATCGCCAGCGCTACTAGCCAGGTGTAGGTTACTATCTGCTTTCACCCGGATGATTGTAAGAGCTTCCCAGCTGGCCTCCCTCCCTTGGTCTTGTCCCTCTTCTGTCTCCTCTCAACACAGCAGGCATAGTGGTCCTTCTAAGTGTATGTCTCATCTCTGTTCCAAACCCTCCAGTGGCTTCCCATCTTACACAAGGTAAAAGCCAAATCTTTGCAATGGCCTGCAAAGCCCTCCTCAAGCTGGCACACGTTACATGCAATCTGATCCCTTCCCCCCATCATGTCTCTGACCTCCTCTCCTACTACTCTTCCCTTGCAGAGTATGAGCCCTCCGAGATACCCAGGGCACCTCGCTTTAGCCACAGGCCTACCTTGTATCTGTTGTCATTCTGCCTGGACTGCTCTTCCTAAGACATCTGTATGTCAATTCCAGTCCCTTCCTTCCAACCTTTGCTCAAATATCCAGACCAGGCTGGAGTGCAGTGGAGTGATCTCAGCTCACTGCAACCTCCACGTCCCGGATTCAAGCAATTCTCCTGCATCAGCCTCCCGTGTAGCTGGGGTACAGGTGCACTCTGCCACGCCTGGCTAATTTTTTTTGTAGTTAGTAGAGATGGGGTTTCATGGTGTTGCCCAGGCTGGTCTCAAACTCCTGAGCTCAGGCAATCCGCCTACCTCTGCCTTCCAAAGTGCTGTGATTACAGGTGTGAGCCATGGCACCCAGTTGTCTGTTGTGCATTTTATTCTATTTCCTAATTTATAAAGTTCATTTATCCAAATCTTCTTTCCGGAACTTTATTTTTCTGAACCTTTATTTGAAGGTTTATTTCTTTTTTTTACTCTTTAGCTTTTTACTTTTATTTTTTAATATGCATATCCAGAGTTAGAAATTTTCTCTGAGCTCTGCAACCAAATCTAATGTTATTTGATATTATATGGAACATGTCTTTTTATATTTTTTTATTGTGGTAAGAACACTTAACATGAAATCTACCCTATTAACAAATTTTAAGTATACAATGTAATAATGCTAACCACAGGCACAATGTTGTACAGCAGATCTCTCAATCTTGATCACCTTGCATAATGACAGCTACACCCATTAAATAGCAACTCTCCATTTCTCCCTCTCCCCACTCCAACTCTTCTTCAACTCAACTAATCGCTTACCGTACCCCCATACCCAAGCAGCCAAATGTTGCTGGAGAAAAATCACACAACCAAGGCTATCAGGACCCATTATGACCAAAAATCTTCAGTGAGCACTCAACACTATCTGACAACTAAACTTCCCTAGTAAATTCATTAACCTACTCCCAAGATGACTATTACACACTTTCTCCTCAATCCTCAAATCTCCAACATCTCCTCCCACCCAACTTCAGCCGAAGACCTTGTCGTATATTTCATGCAGAAATATAGATGCAATCATGTGAAAACCATTTCAACTTCCCACCTTCATTCCACAAACTTATTTATATCTGTAGTCACATGCTCTGGTAAACTTGTGCCCTGTTTCCCAGTTTGCTGTCCTTCTCATGAGCTGGGCTCCTGAAACAGTTTCTTCTTTTCTGTGCCATCTATTCCTTCCTAAACTAAATCTTTAAGCACTAGCTCCTCCAGCAATTTTTTTGTAAGTCTCTTCTCTGGCTACACTTTTTTCTTTAGTGATTACAAAAACCCCCATGTCTTCAAATATCATCCAAATGTTGATGATACCCAAGTTCATTTTACTAGTCCAGACCTCTTTCCTGAGGTTTAGATTTGCATGTATAAACACATCTTTATTACATCTCTGTACATTTAATAGGTGACTTAAATTAACATGGTTGAAATTGAGCTATTGATCTTCCCTATCAAAAAAAATCATCCTAAATTATTTTCCTATCTTAGTACCACCATACACCCAATTTCTCAGGTCAAAACCAGAGTCATCTCCTTGGATTTCTTTCACTCAACTCCACATTCAACCCCACAACAAGTCCTGTCAGCATGACCTTCAAAATTTATCCTGAATCCAGACTCTTCTTGTCATCTCCACTGCAATCTGTTCAATCTACACTATTGTCTTCTCTCCCTTGAACCACAAGAAGAGCAACAAACAAGAAAAATAAGTTAGATATATAGCGTGTTTCATGGTGATAAGAGCTAAGGAGAAAAAGTAAAGCAAGAAGTCAGGATAGAAAGTGTTGGATTGAAGGGGTTGACATTTGAGCCAGGGCAGCTATGGGGGTCTCAGGCTTTAAGATGGGAATATGCCTGCTCATTCAAGCACCAGTAGAAGACACGTATGGCTGGAGCAGTTAAAGGGTGGGAGAGGCAGGAGATTAGCTCAGAATGGTCATGAATGACAGGGGTGTGGGACAGCCCAGTGGCCAGGACAGACAGAGCCTGGTGGGTCACGGAAGGGACTTGGGCTTTCACTTTGAGTGAGGTGGGGAGCCTTTGAAAAGTTTTGAACAGAGAAATGGCTTCCTTTCAACACGATCATTCTGCTGTGGTGTTGAGAATAGATTACAGACAGCAAAAGTGCAAGTGGGCGGTCAGTTGAAAATAATCTGTTACAGAAAGTAATCTAGTAATTGCAGTATTGCTATAATGTATTCTACAGCAATCCAGGTAAGAAATGTGGCTTTGACCAAGAAGGTGGCAGTGGGGTAAGGTGTAGCGAAAAGTGCCAGAATTTTGGATATATATGTATTAGTTCTTACATATATAATAGCTCTTATCACTATTTTTTGTATATATATACATACACACACACACATACATAAACATAATCTTCAGTTAGAGCTAGTAAGAGTTGCTGAGAGACCAAAAGTGGGTGTGAGAGTAAAAGAAGAGTCAACAACACTGTCTCCAGCATTTCTGGAGACCTTTTGTCTTCACTTTACTTATTCCCAATTAATAATTAGAATAATCCATGAGGAAGGCTGGCAGACTATGGTCACAGTGGGTGATGGGGATGTGGACAGGGTCCTTGCAGGAAGTCTTGAGGTATCCCTGGCTTCTGGGACATGTCAGGAGAAGGGAGCACTGGCTTTTCCATCATCAAGCCAAAGATGCTCCTCTTTGGGAATATGTTTAGTCCCAAGAAGATGCCTCCTTGGAATTCTGCTTCTCTCTCCAACCTGATTCTTTGGATCAGTCAACCCAGGAGATGGAGCTGGGCCTGGACTATGGAATTCCCACTATGAACCTGGAAAAGGTTCATAAAACAAAAACGAACACAAAGCCTGAAGTTTGAAAATGACCAGTGGATAGCAGAGACAGGGATTAGTGGAGGTGTGGACCGGAGGGAGGCCCAGTGCCTTCACAGGCAGAACCAGCAACTGGAGGAAGAGAACAGTCTCTTGCAGCTGAAAGTGGACATCCTGCTAGACATGTTTTCAGAGACCACTGCTAAATCCCTTTTAATGGAGAAGGAATTGGATGAATGGAAGAGTGTCTGCCAGAGGAGAAAAGGAAGACCCTAAAGACATTCATTAGGAGAACAGGGAGAAAGCCACAGATCAGGGGAGTAGGATGTGGCTAAGCAGATTTTTTAAATTTGTTTTGTTTTGTTTTGTTTTGTTTGCGGGGGGAGGGGTTGTTTGTTTTTACTTTTTAGCCACACTAGCGAATTAAGTCCTGGAGACAGTATCATATAATGGGGCCAACAGGCACTGATACCCTTGGGTTGGCAATAAGATGGTGAAATTTATTGGAGGAAACCAGGCCTCCAGGCCAGGGCAGTAACTAGGAAAGCGCTCCAGATGCACTGCTAGGGATGCTAGCCTGTAAAGAAAACCTCAGGGAGGTCTGGGGGTGGTGATAAGCCTTGGGGTGCCCTCCACACATGTAAGCATGCAAATGTCCATGTCCCAGAATCACCATGTTGGACAGACACCATTGGGAGAAGCAGCTGGAGCTCATCATCTCAGCCCGTTTAGCATTTGGGGCGCGACGCCAGTTCAAAAGAGCCCGTATTTGGGCTGCTTGGGTGGGTGGCTCTGTTGGTTCTCTGCCCCTCTGACCACTTTCTCCCTGTCCTTACAGAGTACTTGTTCCCCACATCCACAGCCTCCTCAGCTTCCTCTTCCCAGCAGCATGCACCAATCTTCCACTGCAACACTGTATTTTGTGCTACTTCCTGTTGACACTACTTCTTTTTCATTAAATGATTGATGTTAAAATTATTTTTAAGTCCATGAAAATGAAGTCTTGTGTTTCTTTGAGTCAGTTTCAGAATTTCTCTAGAAATGTCTTTCTTAGGAATGTCACTAGTCAGTCCTCCAGTAGTAAGAAGGCCACTAGCTCTAAGGAAATAATCATTAAAATCAGTGACTCTGGAGCATTTTGTTGAGCAATGCTATGTTTCTCCAACATTTGAATTGCTTTCATCAACGCCCAGCTGAGTTGGTTTTAGCTTCCATCAGTGATCTTCCAGGCTTCCCTATGATCAAAGGAGAGGCTTCCCAACAAAATGCAAATCCTACTACCCAAGACACATGGCAAGGTGTGTGAGAAGAGAAGTATGGAGAATCTGTAGAAGCACTGGGAGCCACATTGTCACCTCTGCTCAGATAAATATACCTACAGAAGTCACTTCAGCAAACGGACCCTAAGCAGCCTCCAGTAGAAGCACAAGCACGGCTCTGGAATTCAGTCACCTGGAGTCTCAGGAAGAACACCCACCTGCCCTGTGACTATGGGCAACCACTACGCTTTAGTGCTCCCATTCCTAAATCTCTTAAATGAAAATATTAAATGATTCTTGAGGTTGCTCCCAATACTGATATTCTATATTGTAGACACAATCTAGCTAGATTTTATGAATACAGTGGGGTAGAAAGTCAACACTATCGCGTTTTCTCTCTTCCCATCTTATCCAGAGATTTGTATTTTATGAGCAGAGCACTAAAGACAATCACAAATAGATAGAATTCACCCAAGTACTTATACCAAATCTTCTCTTACCATACTGATGCCTTTCAGCAAAAAAGGCATGAATATTGTTGGGCCACAACTTTAGACTTAAGGGACTGGTGCTGTTAAAAGTATAAGATGACCTTATAAACTTCTCCTTCTCATTTTTCTTGTATTTTTTGACTAATCCATTCAGATTTCCTTAATATATCTTCAATGAGTATATAACACTTTTTAAAGGCTATGTTTGACTTTATACCTGGCCCCTTTATTATTGTATTAGTTATTTGTTGCTGTGTAACAAAATACCCTAAACTTAGTGGATTAAGAAAACAATTACTTATTAGCTCACATTTTCTGTGGGTCAGAAATTCATGAGGTCATGGTTAAGACACTGGCCGAGGATGCAGTCTCATGTGAGGGCTTAATTGGGGTTCCTTTACATAGCTGTTGACAAGAGGCCTGGGTTCCCCACCAAGGGCACCTCTCATTAGGCAGCTTGAGTGTCCTTACAGCATGGCCTGCTTTCCCAGAGCAAGAAATCTAAGAAAAAGCAAGGAAGAATCTACAGTATTGCCTTTTATGACCTAGTTTTAAAGGTCACATGCCGCCACTTCTACCTTGTGCCATTCATTAGAAGCAAGTTGCTAAGCCCAGCTGCATTCAAGGGGAGGTAAATAAGGCTCTATCTTTTAAGAGATTGTCAAAGAACTTGTGAATATGTTTTAAACCAACAGATTATAAACACTTTTAAAATACTCTGAGTATTTTTAGAGCTAGTAGTTCTAGGTTCAACTAAAACCTCAGCCAGCCATGAGTAAACTTTAGAACTAGAAGAAAGCATTACAGAGTGTACATTATGGCCCAATGGGAAAATGTAAAAGTAACCACAGGCAGTATTGAGTCTAATGAAAACATAGTGTCCTAAGAAGAGCCCACTTGTGGATGTGACAGCCCTAAGCTTCAAACTTGGCCTCCCATTCCTCATTGTGTGAACACTTAATTTCACCATGCCTCAGTTTCCTCATCTATAAAATGGGAGGATTAATACTTATTTTATAAGGTGTTATCAAGATTAAATGCAATATTTTATATATAAAGTTACTAGCACAAAATCTGTCATATAGTAGGCACCCAATAAATCTTTTTTCTTCCCAATTTACTTGCTCCACTAACAGGTGGCAGAGCTAGAACTAAGGTGCTAATACCCAGATCTGTGCCCTTTCTAGTACATATTCTTAAGTTACTTGTCATTTTTCTTATTTGGATATTACCTGGATATTTTGGAGGTAGATATCCTTTATCAGCCCTTTTGTTAAAGAATTTGTATTGGTCATTTAGATTTTCATTTATCCACATGCTGCTAATATGTTCTTTAAAGAAGAATCTGCCAGTGTGCTTTGTAAATTGGCGAAACAACATAATAGGTAGAGTAGGGGGCACTATCATATCAAGGAACTGGTATGTATCCCCAACAAACCCAGTAGCCAGAGTCTAAGTAAGCAGACCCATATGCTCATATGCCGAGCAAGAAATTTCTACTGTAAACACCCAGCAGGACACATTAAACCTCAGCCAGCCAGGAGTTACCCTCCACTGAGTGGGGAGGTGGACAGGTTGGTGAGCAAGGTGTTCCTCTCCGGCTTCCTCTTGTGGAGATTTTAGCTTCAAGTCTTTGTTAACCTCTGTGCTGACCTGTATGAGTATGAGGCCACTCTCCCAAGGCTCCGACCCGTGCTACTAGGTTACTATTTGTGGTCCTTGGAAGAGCTCTGAAAGGTTCACTAAACCCTCTGCACTTCCTTTTCTGGCTATATGATAGCCCTTGATGTCTTGTTAATCTTGATAAGGAGCTAATCCCCATACCCCTAAAATCAGTCTTAGGCAAAAGGAAACCATCTGAGGAACCCAGAGACTAACCCAAAAATTTTTGCACAAAACCACCCACAGCTGTTTTGAGATAACTGACAGCATTTAATTTCATGAGGAAAGCAAAAGAATGCTCTGTTACAGGCTTTGCAGATTGCCTTTGCAGGGGTAGTTGTGCTTTTCACTACTAACCATCCATTCTCCTCTGAGGCCCTCACTCACAGCTACTGCATGAGAATCACAGAAAGACCTTCCCTGACCACCCCAGCTAGAGCACTCCTTTTCCACACCCCACCCAATCCCCCAGCATTTTACTCCATAACATCTATCACTCTCTGAAATTTTCTTGTGTATGTGGTTATTTACTTGTTCACTGCCTCTCTCCCTACTAAACTCTAAATGATACAAATGTAGCCACCCTCTCTGTCTTATTATCCATAGCATGCAGAAAAATCCACCTAAAATATAATTTGATCAGTGGATGAATAAATGAATACATAATAGCTAAATGTATTGACTGTTTTACAGTATATCAGTACTTTTTATTTAATCTTCAAAATAACCTGATAAGCCCTATTATTATTCCCATTTTATAGAGGAGGAAAGTGAGCCCCAGAGAAGTTAAGTTACTTGCTCAAAGTCATCATTCTAGCAAGAAAAGGGACTAGACTTTGAACCCAGAAACCACGATCAGTCTATAAAGGGGTCCCCTCAATATTCACCCTCTTTTCAGCCCAGCTCTGAACAATTTGAGAAATAAAACAAAAGAACAATAATGGGGATGGAAGTGCTATCTTTATAATTGATGGAGGCCAAGTTGGAAGACATTGAGTATTAGGCCTTTCAGGAAAATAGACATTAACATTAAACCCCAGATCTGGTAGTCCTGTGCTCTCAGCCCTGGGAAGCAGTATGGAGGGGTCCTGCCAGAGGGGCTTACATCAAAGAGGGAGCAGAGCAATATGCCCAAAAGGAAAGAAGGAACCAAGCAAGGCCAGCTCCTTCTCAAATTGACCAATCAAATAAGCCAGAGTTGGTAAAAGGGCACAGAGAGGCCACAAGTTACATTCTCTGAGTTCCCTTCACAGGAAGAAAACAAAAGGATTGGGGAGATCACATCATTCTAAGAAAGCCTCATGAGTATGGGGGGAAGGAGGGGTGCACACACACCCACACACATACGCAAAGGCATGACCAGCACTGCACACCCCACAGAGTGCCCTGTACACCATTTTTGCAGACTTCAGCTTTAAACTAAAGTTGAGACAATTGTCTCAACACTGACTGATATTACACAGCTAACTCTGCTATGGGTGATTTGTTGCCTCTGATGCCCAGACAAATACAACTGGAGCAGAATTTAAATACATGCCATTTCTGTAGTCTCTGGAGCACTGATTTTAAATAAGGCTATACAAGGAACTCTGGGGTAGGGGAGGGGGCAGGAAGAAAAGGTAAAGTAAAAATTTTTAAATCTGAGTGTGAGACCATCTGAGATGCCTAGCCCCGTGAAGCCACCCCACCTAGTAGCCGAAGGAGCAGGGATGAACTGTCTCTGTTGAGTCCCGCCCAAATTCCAGATGCACAGAAGCATGAACTGTAAAATGGTTGCTACTTTGAGCCAGTAATTTGGGGGATAGTTTGTCACACAGCAATAGACAACTGATACAGGGGCAAATAGATGCAGTATTCTGTGCATTTTATTTGATTATGAAATTTTTCTCTGTAAGACTATTCTACTTAACAGATTCTGGGAAATGCTGATCTAAGTAGTTAACATGATGGACATGTCTAAATCATGGTGAGACAACTTCTTAAAAAGTGATGGCTATGGCCTCAGAAATTTCCTTTTTAAAAGATCTATTAGTCTTTCATGATCTGCCATTAGTTTCAAACACAATTTTTACAAGTTATTCATTCATTCAACAGATACTTGTTGAGTGCTAGAACAGATCATGTCTTCCGAAGGCAGCCAGAGCAATACCTCCCATCCCACACAGCCTGTGTCCAGTGTGACCTTGACACTCCTCCGTCAAGCGGAGGGGTCTATGTCCCTTTTCTGAGAATCAGAGTGAGTGTGACTTCCTGAACAAGAGAGTACTGTGAAACGACTGTTGTGTGACTTCTCAAGCTAGATCATTAAAATGCCAAGCACTTTGTCTTGCTATCTTGAGAGGCTTGCTCTTGGAGCCCAGCTGCCGTGTGATGAGCAAGCCCAGCTAGCCCATGTGGAGAGATCATGTGGGAGGATCACATGTAGCTATCTTGGCTGACAGTCCAACCAAGGCTCTGACCAATAGCCAACACCAATCAATAAACACATGGGTGGATGCCACCCAGTGGGCACCTCTGGGTATTCCAATAGCTAGTTAATGTGTGAATATTCTGACTGACTGTCCAGCTAAAGCCTCAACCAACAGCCAGCATCACCCAGTCGTATGAGTGAAGACACCGTTAGATGATTGCAGCCCCTAGACATCTGGTCACACCTGGCTTCTTCTCAAATATCATGGAGGCCCCAGATATCAGGGAATGGAAACAAGTTGTTCCTGCTGTGTCAAATATCTGATAACAGAATCCATAAATAAAATGGCTAGGTTTTGGAGGGGTTCGTTCATGCAACAATAGCAGCTGCGACTAGTAGGCATGTGCCCACTGTGTGTAAGGCACTGGGATTAATGAGGTGGAGAGTGGAAAGAAAATTAAGACCTCAAAGATGTATTGTTTTAGTTCCATACTTTTTTCTCTTCTTTTTTTCTTTTTTTTTTTTTTTGAGACGGAGTCTCATTCTGCCATCAGGCTGAAGTGCAGTAGCACAATCTCAGCTCACTGCAACCTCCGCCTCCTGGATTCATTCAAGTGATTCTCCTGCCTCAGCCTCCTGAGTAGCTGGGATAGGCGCATACCACCATGCCCAGCTAATTTTTTTTTTTTTTTAATTTTTGGTGAAGAAGGGGTTTCACCATGTTGGCCAGGAAGGTCTCTGTCTCCTGACCTCGTAATCCACCCACCTCAGCCTTCCAAAGTGCTGGGATTACAGGCGTGAGCCATCGCGCCTGACCTAATTCTATACTTTTACCTATCCAATTTCACCATCCTTCTTATGTCAACTTAAATGTTTCCTCCTCTAGAAAGTTTACCTTATATGCCATTCACTTTCAGACTTCTTAACTTCTCCTACTGTGGCTTATAACACCTAGGCCTACCACATCATAGCTTCGGCAAGTTTTTCCTTTGACTGACTCTCCTTGTCTATTTTCTTCTGATCCACAGTAGACTGCAGGCTTCTGGAGAATAGGCATTGTCCCTATTGTCCCTTGTTTCCTATGATAATTCTCAGCAACTAGCTCAAATCTGATACATTTGCTGAAAATATTCCATATATTTGTTGGAAAAAAAAAATGAAAGCACTATGCAATAGGTAAATAAATTAGTCTGCTTTGCTTTTCCTCAAATGTCTTCCTATAGATATGGAGATGAATATTATTTTCTCTCAAAAACAAGAACATATATTTTTTAATAATCTACTCTACATTTATAGCCAGTCCTATCTCTTTCACTTCCAGCTTCATGCAGCCTATATGCCAATCATATCAAACTCTTTGCCCTCTTCTACATATCCATGGCCTTGGCCTTGTGCCTTCTCTTCCATTACTAGGAATTCTCCTCTTTCCTCTATCTGAAGAACTCCTATCCTTTTTTCAAGATGCAACTTATATTACCTCCTTTGTGAAAATGTCTACAAATGTTAAGAACAGGATTCTTTGTTATCTTCTGTCTACCTATAGCATGTTGTGTTTACCTCTGTTACTGTAATATATTCACTGTAATTATTTGTGTATATTTGATTTTCATATCCAACTTCCCACTCTGTCTGTTCCACACTCCCATGGACTCCACCTGTAACCCCTAGTGGATGAAGGACTTCAGATGCACTCTGTTTTTAGGCTACACTGTTGAGCTCCTCTAGGTCAAGACATTTTAGGAGACTACTTTAATGTTGGTCTTTGTTTAGCCCCTTGAGCATAAGTCTCAGGAAGGAGGCAAAAAGGAAAAGCTACATGATGAACTCCAATTTTCCCTTTTAGAAAAGCTCCAGCCAGGTGCGGTGGCTCATGTCGCTAATTCCAGCACTTTGGGAGGCCAAGGCAGGCAGATTGTTTGAGCCCAGGAATTCAAGACCAGCCTGGGCAACATGGTGAAACCCTATCCCTACAAAAATTAGCATGGCATGGTGGTGCACGCCTGTAATCCCAGCTACTCAGGAGTCTGAAGCAGGAGAATTACTTGAGCCTAGGAAGCTGAGGCAGCAGTGAGCCAAAATCATACTACTGCACTCCAGCCTGGCTGGCTTCACAGAGTGAGACACTGTCTCAAAAAAAGAAAAAGAAAAACAGAAAATCTCAATGACATTGGTCTGGGCAATGACGTTTTGGTTTTTTGTTTTGTTTTGTTTTGTTTTGTTTTTTAAAATAGAGCCTCACTCTGTTGCCCGGGTTGGAGTGCAGTGGTGTGATCTCGGCATGCAGTGGTGTGATCTCGGCTCACTGCAACCTCTGCCTCCCAACTTCAAGTGATTCTCATGCCTCAGTCACCGAATAGCTGGGATTACAGGTGTGCACCACCATGCCCAGCTAATTTTTGCATTTTTAGTAGAGACGGAGTTTCACCATGTTGGCCAGGCTGGTCTCGAACTCCTGGCTTCAAGTGATCCACCTGCCTCGGCCTCTCAAAGTGCTGGGATTACAAGCATGAGCCACTGCACCCAGCCTATTATTTTTTTTATATGACTTCAAAAGCATGGGTAACAAAAGTGAAAGTAGATAAATGGGATTGTATCAAACTAAAATTCTTCTGTACAATCAAGAAAACAGTCAACAGAGTGAAAAGACAACCTATAGAATGGGGAAAATATTTTCAAACTATACATCTGATAAAAACTGATATGGTTTGTCTCTGTGTCCCCACCCAAATCTCATCTTGTAACTCCCATAATTCCCACATGTTGTGGGAGGGACCGAGAGGGAGATGATTGAATCATGGGGGCGGGTCTTTCCCAGGCTGTTCTTGTGATAATGAATGGGTCTCACAAGATCTGATGGTTTTAAAAATGGGAGTTTCTCTGCACACGCTCTCTCTTTGCCTGCTGCCATCCATGTAAGATGTAACTTGCTCCTCCTTGCCTTCTACCATGATTGTGAGGTCTCCCCAGCCATGTGGAACTGTAAGTCCAGTAAATCTCTTTCTTTTTTAAATTTCCCAGTCTCAGGTATGTCTTTATCAGTAGCATGAAAACGGACTAATACAAAAGCTTAATATCCAAAATATATAAGGAACTCAAACAAGTCAATAGCAAGAAACTGAATAACTCAATTAAAAAATGGGTAAAGGAGAATAGACAATTCTCAAAAGACTCATAAATTGATGAAGGTATAGGAAAAAATGTTCGACATGACTAGTCATCAGAGAAATGCAAATTAAAGCCACAATAACATACCACCTCACACCTGTTAGGATGGCTATTAACAAAAAGATGAAAGATTTGGCAAGGATGTGAAGCAAAGAGAATCCTCACACACTGTTGATAGGAATGTAAGTTAGTGCAGCCATTATGGAGAATAGTATGTAGGTTCCTCAAAAAATTCAAAGTACAACTACCATGTGATCCAGTGATCACACTACTGGGAATGTATTCACAGGATATGAAATCAGTATCTCCAAGAGATACCTGCACCTTCATATTTATTGCAGCATTATTCACAATAGCCAAGATATCAAATTAACCTAAATGTTCGACAGTGGACGAATAGATAAAGAAAATGTAGTATTTATGTACAATGAAATACTATTCAACCTTAAAAAAAAAATAAGGAAGTTTCATGCTGTTTCAAGGGAGTAGTTAAAAAAATAATAATAAAACAAAATAAGGAAGGCCTGACATTTGCATCAACACAGATGAACTGTGAGGACATTTTGTTAGGTGAAATATGAGATGAGTAGAAAGGCCAATACTGCATGATCTCACTTATACGTGGAATCTAAAAACATCAAACTCAGGCCAGGCACAGTGGCTCACGCCTGTAATCCCAGCACTTTGAGAGGCCGAAGGGGGCAGATCACAAGGTCAGAAGTTCGAGACCAGTCTGACCAACATGGTAAAACCCCATCTCTACTAAAAATACAAAAATCAGCCTGGCTTGGTGGCGTGCACCTGTAATCCCAGCTTCTCAGGAGGCTGAGGCAGGAGAATTGCTTGAACCCAGGAGGCGGAGGTTTCAGTGAGCCGAGGTTTCACCAGCCTGGGTGACAGAGCGAGACTCCATCTCAAAAAAAAAAAAAAGGTCAAACTCACAGAAGTAGAGAACAGATGGTGATTACCAGAGTCTGGGAGCAGGAGGTGGTTGGAGAGATGTTGGTCAGAGGATGCAACATTTCAGTTAGATAGGAGGAATATGTTCAAGAGATCTATCGTGCAACATGGTAACTGTAGTTCAACACAATGTATTATATTCTTGAAAATGCGGAGAGTGGATTTTAAGTGTTCTCACCACAAAAAATGGTTAAGTATGTGAGGTAATACATGTTAATAGCTTGAGTTAACCATTTCACAATGTATACATATTTTAAAACATCATGTTGTACATACATCTATAAAATTTTTGTCAATTAAAAAATTTTTAATTATCTTCTTTCCCCCAGGAGATCCTTCTATTCTCTTGTAAGTGATTACCCTACCTCCAAGCAATGTCCTCCCTCCATGCTAGGATTCACACAGCTTAGGTCTGTGACTGAGATCTTCTGCACACTTGCTGGTACTTCTGTCCTCCACAATGAGTATATTTGCTCCTCAAGGGGCAAAACCTTGTCTTCAGTGTCCACATACCTATCCAAGAACTGCCATTGTACACCACCTAATAGGAGTTCAGTGGCTGAATAAATGATTGATGGCTTATAATACCTTTCAAAGGGCTTCTAGTTATTATTGTTATGCAATCAAATTGTTTTAACTCATAACTTTTAAATAAGAATAAAGACTGGTGTGATTTATACATGATCTTGGGATTGCTTGAAAATATCATATAGCATACTTATTTTCTTCACCACAAATGGATTTAGATTATACACATATGCTTGTTATCCCCATTGTTGTGATATATGCATAATTGCTCTCCTCCAAGAATATTTAATCACAGTAGGTGCAGCTTTAAATAATATTACTTAATATATTAGAAACCCAACATCCATCAAAATAATGTGGCACTGCCTTATTTATGAGGTACTAGTCTACTGCTATAGAAATGATATCAGATAGCAACAAAAAGGATAGATTTGACTTCTCATAGAACTCGCCCCAAAACAGAAGGCTGACCTTAGCTCAGTACACTTTATGCTTGGTATTAAGCTTATAACATTTCATCGGCAGCACATACCCAAGACACAATGCTATAGCTTGCATAACACAGGATTTGACATCCCTTTATCTGATCAGAGTTAGATTGAATCTTTTTATTCACCTTAGTTAAGTTCATTGGAATGCAATAAGTAAATTCTTTTTTCTGTAATATTACAAAATGTGGATGGTGTCTTGAATACATAATTTAAAATAAGTCTCTAATGTTTTCTACACTCACTTGGATGTGATGTAGGCAAGATAGAAAAATTTGCTCTTGGGTGTGGTATAGTTTATATGATTAAATGCTTTATTCATACTCATATGTCAATCTATTAGTGTGCTGTTAATTCAAATGTTACTATGATGTATTTTATCCCCATTAGCACATTCATCACAGGTGGATGTGAAACTTAGACAAAGGTGTATGTTCTCATTAATGATGAGCAGCCTATTCATCTTACTGGAATGTAATTAATGTTAGTTACAATCCTTAATTTTTCACTGTTTGTCATGATGCATATTTAGCATTTCTCTTGTCCTTTATCAACCAGCTCCTTCTTATCACACAGCTAATTCAAAAAGACATATATTTAACTAAATCCAGTGCTTCATTTTAAAAGTATTTTACTATGTATGTTTCTTAATGTTGTGGCAGTTTCCAAATAGTGGGACTTCATATTGGATGCATAACTGCAAAAACAATATTAAGGGGATGATTTGGTTCACCTTTCTTTTAATGTATGGGATTAATATAATTCATTTGCTAAATTAAATAAAAAGACTTTCCAAAGATGTATTTATATTCTACAGTACAGCATCAACTGAATAGAATAGTTTTTTAGGTTACAGCAAAGAAAGAGCATGTTAAAAGAAATACATGCATTGCTATGTATTATACAGATGCATAAATACATACATATATCTAGTGTTCTTTCTATCTGTAAAAAGTGCTTTATATATGATAACTCATTTAATCTCATAATAATCCCTATGAGGTCATAATCCTATTATTTCCATTTTACAACTGAGGTAACAGAAAGACAGAGAGGTTAAGTATCTTGCCCAAAACCACATAGCTAGTGAGTATGTGGATCCAGGCCCAGGGAGCCTGACTCCAGAGCTCGTGGACTTAATTCTGCCATGCTGCCTCTTGTATTTATAACTCCTAATGAACTTCTTCATTTAGTGGTAGTACATTAAATATGCATGATGCCTAAGCTAGGATTCTGATTTTACTTACATTCAATGATCTTTTTGTCATTTTGCTTTAATTTTACTCTAGTGGCATAAATGTGTTGAGTGAAACATCTATACACTATTTGCAAAACAATAAACTTTAAGCTCTTTGAGGTCAAAGAAGACATTTTATGTGACTTTATCCTCCCTGTATCTGTACATGTATATAAATACAATACACATACAGTAGATTTCAAGCTATGTTACATCTCCAAGTTGCAAAGCCAGTGATAAAGCAAGACAGAAAAGCATACCTATAGGTGGATATTTCTCACAGACAGAGGCCACTCTGGCTCTGAGAGGGCTGTTGTCCTTCCCACTAGGAGTTTTCAAACCACTTAGGGACAGCAACCATTAATAGGCATTTTAACCAATAAATAAATTTTTAAAATTTGGGGTTCAAAGGAAAATGAGATAAATTCGGCCTCACACAGATTACAATTGTGAGGCTATGCTAATCATGTATCTTAAAGGTTTTCATATGAAGTTCAAGCATTTGGCTGTGTCTCTTCTACTCCAAATACCTGTTTAAAATTCAGTATTGAGTGGGTATTAAAACGGATATGATATTTCTTAATATTTCTTACTCCACACTCAGGTTTTCCGAAACTGTAGCTCTCTTTACTTTTCTGCAACTGAACTGAGAATCTGTCTCAATGGAAACTCAAATCTCCCTTCTGTCCTCTAAAGGAAAATGTTTTCCAATTCATAGAAATATAGTCAGATCAGAGCTTGTCTAATGGATTCACGGTAAATTTGGTCAACGTAGAGTCTCCCCTTCACCCAGAGGAGATATATCAACTGTGCTTCCTCCCCTTGGGGGAAGCCTCGGGTCCTCAGCCTCTATCTGTCCACTGGGCATCTTCAGAAACGTAGGGATCCTGCTGGGTTCTTTGCTGTCCTCATCTCTTCATGCGGGTTCCCACCAGCATGGTGATGTTCTCATCCGGCCTCCAGCCATGCTCCTCACCCTGCACCTGTGGCTGCCTTCCCCCACACCAGTTGTAGGACACCCCAGTTCTGTCAGCTCTTGACATAGGTCAAACTGCTGCGGGCCATGCAGGAAAGGGTTTCAGGCCTCTGTGTCCTCTCAGGATCTGAAAATGCTCTGGGAGGCGGTCTCAGCCCCAGCTGCCCGCACGCTGCACAGGAGTAAGAGGCCACTTTGCCTACACCCGCAGCTCTGCACACACCCGCAGCTCTGCACTGCCTTGCAGGCCAGGCAAGCAGAGCTGCTAACTTACCTGAGGGTCTGTCACCTGCGTGTATGGGACACAGGAACAGCGTAGAACCCCTGTGGGAGAGACGGTCACTAACTTCTAACTATTTTGTTCTTCTTTAACTCTTTTGGGGGAGTACAGGTGGTAGCAGATAGGCTGCTTCTACCATATCGTGTATTCTACCAAATACTTCCTGTCTCATACATGAACCCCAGCTTAGATCTTCATGAAACCTTCACCCCCACCCCATCACCTCCTAGGGCCAAAACACCGCCTCCTGCCTAATGGCATAAATGGGTGTGAGAAAACTGGAGGGGAAAACGCTGTTCTGTTATCCCTGTCACAGGGAAAGCAGCAACCAGATCTTTAATTGAGTGTGTCGCCGAGCTCTTCTAGTCTAGCAAACAGCCAGGAAGTGGATTCTTTGTCCTTTCTAGTGTGTATTAGTCGTCACAGTGCACTGGCTTCTTCTCTTTCTTTACAACCCTTTTCTACCTTTTCTTCTGTATTCAATTTGTTTTCTAGTTTCCCAATGCTGATATTTCTTCAAACCTACAGAAACAGTACGAACTACCCTACACCAGGTCATGCCTGGTGGAAGTGAAAGAAAACCTTTTAGAAATACATCAAGAAACTATAGCGATCTAGTGTCATTTTCTTGAGTTTAAATGCAATTTGGGGTCTGGGCGCGGTGGCTCCTGCCTGTAATCCCAGCACTTTGGGAGGCTGAGGTGAGCAGATCACCTGAGGTCAGGAGTTCGAGACTAGCCTGGCCAACACGGTGAAACGCTGTCTCTACTAAAAATACAAAAATTAGCCTGGCCTGGTGGCAGGCGCCTGTAATCCCAGCTACTCAGGAGGCTGAGGCAGGAGAATCTCTTGAAACCAGGAGGCGGAGGCTGCAGAGAGCTGAGATCCTACCACTGCACTCCAGCCTGGATGACAGAGCAAGACTCTGTCTCAATAAATAAATAAATAAATAAATAAATGCAATTTGGATGTACCCACTGCCATGCTGTACACATTTTAAATGAAAAAGATATTTTAGTAAATATCTTTATGGCAAAACACAAATTATTTCAAACCACACCCACATTTAACTGTTTTCTGTTCTCTTTCTGTAGCACCCTCGAGTACTGCGAACTCAAGAGCACTAAGAATTGTCTCACTCATAAATAAAGATTGAGCACCTCTTGTCTTAAAATAACTGATTATCTGCCCATAAAGCCATATAACCGCACACACATATCATCGCAGGTTACCGTGAGTTCATGAGATGAATCAAAGACCACCAGAGAAAGTTGCTAGCTGTCCATTTTACAGTGTCTGCTTTGTTATGTGTGGACTTTGCTTTTTTCTCCTTTACTTAACATTCAACGTCAACGTCTCATTCACTGGA
Source organism: Theropithecus gelada (assembly GCF_003255815.1). NCBI lineage: Eukaryota > Metazoa > Chordata > Mammalia > Primates > Cercopithecidae > Theropithecus > Theropithecus gelada. Next base: position 49,831,255 of record NC_037680.1, on the reverse strand, counting down.
AAATTATTCATAGCACATCAGTAAAGACAATGAGAGTCTTAGGGTTTTTATTTTGCAGGCATTACATAAGCCATCCGACGTACACCCCAAGGGACTGGAAAGGAAATTATTTTTATCTCTATTTTAAGCAAAAACAAAAAGTTAGGTTGGGGGGGGAGGCATCTATTGGTTGACTCTCCTTTCTGACCTCAGGTCAAGAGGCTGTCAGGCTAGAAACACAGATCTCCCTGCTGCCAGTACGTACCTTTGAAGTTGTTCCCCCTCTGATATGCAGTGCAAAAGGGTGCGCCAGCCAGTGTATGCCAACCTGCGTATCAGCTCTGAGAGGTGATACTACCTGTTCTTGTTTAATTCACCCTCACCTGGAGGTTAACTAGCCTGATGGCGGCAGTGTGAGATCGTGAGAGCTGCAGACCACGCTGTCCGGACAGTTGCTCCCTGAAAGGAAGTGGTGGCCCTTCCTCTGGCTTCCTGCCATTCCCAGGGTGACCCGTGTGCAGTGGTGATGGTCTGCTGATGTTGCTGCCAGGCAGATTTAGGTGAATCAATCTCTCTGCATGGAGCTTTAAACCAGTGTGTATGTGCTACACACCGAGCCCTTTCTTCCCCTGTCCCAGAAGAGGCTTCCCTGTTGGAACGAGGCTCTAAGCTTTGTACAATCAAAAGCCTTTGATTAAATCGGACCCAGTCCTTCTACTTGCCATGGCATTGTGTGACCCGGGAAAACAGCAGGGCTACAAAACAGCCCAATCTGTCACTAGGTGGGCTGACCAAAGCAGGGCTAAACACACGGTTGATTTCAAGCTACGTTACATCTCCAAGTTGCAAAGCCAGCGATAAAGCAAGCCAGAAAAGCATACCCGTAGGTGAATATTTCTCACAGACAGAGGCCACTCTGCCTCTGAGAGGCTGTTGTCCTTCCCACTGGGAGTTTTTAAGCCACTTAGGGACAGCAACCATTTGAACAGAAAATTGTTCCTGTTTCTAAATGATTTAGAAAGAAAGAAACGAAAAGAAAGAAAGAAAGAAAGAAAGAAAGAAAGAAAGAAAGAAAGAAAGAGTCTCTCAGGAAATATATTGCTTTTCTGACATTTAATCCATAATATACACATATGGTGACACACACAAAAAAAGGCCAGTTTATAAGATTAACTTAAAGAGGTATCTGCTCACTCTGCTCTTCACTGGCCGCTGGCATCACCCCACACACTGTTTTTGTCCAACAGTTGTATTGCATTCGCTCCCCTGGCCTCTCAGCCCTCCAGACAGAACTCAGGCGAGCTCCAGCTTACACCTCTGTTTGCCAGAACCCCCCCAACCCACCTCCGCAGAGCCAGAATGAGACATGTGGGTTTCCTGGGTCATGATTTGGTACCATTTTAAGTCAATGTCCTTTAAAGAATCACTCAGCATTCATATAGTGAAAAAAAGAGAGTGCTGCATAGGAGAAGAGCATAAGAGGACACCGTGACAGTCCTTTGCATAATACCAAAGCCCTGAACTTAGCTGGCCCTCCCCTTCTCGGGAGCACTTTGTTCACCACTTGTGGTTAACTCAAGTATGCTCCTCGCACCAGAGAGTTCTCCAAACCTTCTCCCTACCCTAAAGGGTATATCAACAGATTCCTTCCAACAGGACACACTATTCTCCCTGAAATGCATCCTAAATACAATTTTCTCCATCCCTTCCATTTCTACTCTGTTTAAAAGTCCTTAAAAGTGGATGTCTCCAGTACCACCTGCCCAGTTCAAACCTCATTCCAATTCTAATGTTCTATCCCACCTCAGCTCTGAATAGATCTGAGATCTGACACAGGCGTTGATTCCATGAGGAAGAACTGAGGGATCCAAGCAGTAACAATTGAGGAGGAAGTGAGGAGAGGGCACTAGTATCAGAAGCAAAGAGCATTAACAAGCTGAGCAGCCACCTAAACCCTGCACTTCTCTTGAGGCTGGGATAAGGGTTACAGTCACTGGAGGGCTCTGAGGTAGTCTTGCTCCCTAAGACTCCCTGAATCACCTCTGCCACACAGACTGCCCCACTCCCTCCCTAGGAGGAGAGTCACCCACCCACCCATGTAAGTCTGGTCTTTGCAACAAATGAAAGGATGTATATTCACTTGAGCTCAAGTTTCATCATTTCTTGAACGCTTTGGTTTGAGTTCCATTTTTTTTAAATGTCGACATTTGAATATTAGTATGTATTATCGAGAGCTATAAAATCAGGAAGGATAATAGGACATCCTTATTGACACAGGGTGTGTCTGAGGGCGTATTTGCAGTGAAGATTAATTTCCAACACATTTTCTTATAGGCAGTTGCTCAGCGTCACCAACCCCTGGCTAATACATTAATATTATTCAGCAAAAAACATTTCTTCCATTTCATTTGTTATCAAATTTATTTTCATTTTCATGGAAATCAGTCCCTTTCAAGTCCATTTAAGAGGAATATTTCATAACTTTATATTGTGGGAAGTATTTTTATTTAAATATTTGCTACAACTAAATGGAGGACTTAAACCTTTCATCTTTAAAGGTATTTTCCTTGTGGTTTGTGAATGCTTTGTGTGTATAAAAGATTGTGAAACTATTAAACATGACACAGAGAATTAAACAAAAAGGAAATTAATTTCAGCTCCATTGGCTCCATTGGTATTATTTATTATAAATCAATTAAATAGTAGGAATTTATTTTTACATTTGAAAACGTGTAAGCTTTTCATCTGCCTCATACAGAAAGAAATAAATGTCTGGAATAATAACATCAGCAGGGGAAATCGTGTTGCAAAATTTTTAATTCTATACAACTATGATTGAGTTTTTCTTAGTGAAAATTTAAAAAAAGGTCAAAAAAAAGGTGGATTCTGTAGTGTGCAATGCTTCTAAGAGAAGTATTTGATGGAGTGTTTCATGGCATCTTAACTGCTCTGATAATGCAGCATTTGGGAACCACGGGTACTATAGAATTGTGTCATTTCTACTTTGTAGTTTTCATTTATTTTTATACCCAACAGAAGAAGCAACATTTATGTATGCCTGAGACTTGACACGGTCAGGTCTTTGTCTCATTTTTTAGAAAAGCAGTATTTTTTCCCCATCTATTTCTAATGTATTTTGTTTACTTGTTTTAGAGATAAGATCTTGTTCTGTCACTCAGGCGGGAATGCAGTGGTGCTATTTTGGTTCACTACAGACTTGACCTCCTGGGCTCCTGCCTCGACCTCCCAAGTAGCTGGGACTATAGGTGCACATCACCACGCCTGACCAATTTTTAAAAAATGTTTTGTAGAGACAGCGGGGTCTCACTATATTGTCCAAGCTGTTTAGACTCCAGGCCTCAACGATCCTCCCACCTCAGCCTCTCAAAGTTCTGGGATGACAGGCTTGAGCCACTGCACCCAGCCCTAATGTATTTTGGATGTAAATCATTTTGTTATTATTAAAAAATGAATCATTATTCATTTCATATGTACTCAAAGTATGTGAGACAGGAAAAAGAAGCAGTGCCTTACAATCAGCATGAGTCACTGCGCAGTGGCCACCTGCAGTGGTGAAGTAAAGGGGCATGCAGGAAGCTGAATCCCAGGTCAAAATCAAGCCTTGGTCCAGCCTGGACAGAATCACTTTCAGAATGCCTTGGCATTAGTCAACCTGGCTTCTAGAAATACTTGTATATAATAATGAGAAACTGTTCGTCGTGATTATTTTCAGTAGCATAGTACAGCCAAGCCCTCAAAAAGAGGAAGTTTTCATTGGTAAGGCATTTCATTTAAACATTGAAATCTGGTGTAATGTGAAGTATGAAATAAGTTTTGAAAGGAAGCTGATGATTAAGAAGAAATGCAGTGGGCATTTAATAAGTGGAGGAACCGCAAGATAATTAACTGGCATGCATAAAGATTCATGCTTTATACCAAAATTTTAATTTTGCACATAAATGTGCCTGATGTAGGCAGCATTTAATCACCTAGCTGACAGGAGTAACTACTTTCATTTAACCTTGACTGAAGATCATGAATTCTAACAGGTTTAATTGGATACATCATTTAACAGAATGAACAGAGCAAATTTTTCTCAATTCATAGGTTCTGATTGACATGCACCAGCAATAAGGCGTTGCACAATTACAGCTGCTCTGCATTCCTGCCCTGGGCAGCAATTGCCATAGTGATGTGACACCACTGGATCACTGTGGCACGGGAACGATACTGAATCTCCCCTTGTTTTGAAAAGGGCAATGCTTTAAAAAAAAAAAAAAAAGGAAAGAAAGAAGGAAGGAAAAAAAAAGAGAGGGGAGCTGGAAAAGAAAGGGGCTTAGACTCTTAATTTTTTTTCATATTAATCACATTGATATGCACATCCTGTAAGGGAAGGGGTATGTCTTGTTATCAGCCACATGGAAAAATGGGGGAATAATGGCATTATCTTTTATCAGTTTAGTACAGCTTTTTTCAGAGTGTCAAAAAAGACTATAGTCACACGAAACAGACTCAAAAGAGAGAGCCTAAAAGCAAATCATGCCAGCTTGAAATCTCCAATCCTTCTAAAGAAACTGCAGTGTGATGTGGGCTCGCGGCGCTATTCCCTATGCTGGGAAAGCCGCTGCTGCTGCCTTTACTGGGAGAGTGGGTATCTCTGCCCCTAGAGTTCAGCTCTCCCCAAGGGACACAGACCCTGGGCGTGAGTGAGTGTGGAAGACAGGATTCAAAATGATTATCTTTCTCTCTCTTCCTTTGCTTCACTTACAAAAACCCAAATTAATTGAGGAGGATGAAAAACAAAAGAAAGTGAGTTTCCAAAATAAAATTATAAACCTTTTCTGTAAAAGCTTTATAACCAATAAAATGAACACTATCCAACCTTAGGAAATTGCTCATGGGCCTCATTCCTATATTTCTTGGCCAATCTCAAATACCTCAACTATCTTTATAAATATTCTAGAAAGAATCAGAAAATTTATATCTCAAGAAATACCCTGCAAGTTCTGTTAGTTTCAAATGTAGAGAAAAATTGTTAGAATACTTATTTTAAAAGACTTTCCTCTACAAATCAAACATGAATAGTTACTAGAATTCTGGCACTCTGAATTAAAATTTTAAAAAATTAACAGTTACTATTGTTTCTTCTTTTTTTAATTTTGTTTTATTTTTTGTGGAGATGGGGGTCTCAACACACTGCCTCGCCTCAGTCCCCTGAAGTGCTGAGATTTCAGGTATGAGCCACCGCGCCTGGCCCACTGTTGTTTCTTTTTTTTTTTCTTTTTCTTTTTTTTTTTCTTTTTCTTTTTTTTTTCTTTTTCTTTTTTTTGAGACAGAGTCTCGCTCTGTCACCCAGGCTGGAGTGCAGTGGTGCAATCTCGGCCCACTGCAAGCTCCACCTCCCGGGTTCGTGCCATTCTCCTGCCTCGTCCTCCCAAGTAGCTGGGACTACAGGCGCCCGCCACCATGCCAGGCTGATTTTTTGCATTTTTCGTAGAAACGAGGTTTCACCATGTTAGCCAGGATGGTCTTGATCTCCTGGCCTCGTGATCCACCCGCCTCGACCTCCCAAAGTGCTGGGATTACAGGCGTGAGCCACCGCGCCTGGCCATACTGTTGTTTCTTTGCTTTCTACTCCTTATCCTTGGTCAACAAAACTGTTCAATTATCAAAATATCTCCACTCCTGCAGGCTTGGTGTTTGCACCCTCCGCCTCTCTCCCCATGTGACTGATTTGCTCATTGGTTGCCCTTTTACTCATCATCTCCTCACGCCACCCCTGCAATACCACCCAGACTGGGGGCCCCTTTACCACGGACACTACATCCTACATATCCATATCCCCCCTTCCCAGAGGGGTGCCTCATGGCTAAGAGGGCCACAGTTATTCAGTGAGTGGGGATGGGAGGAGGGCAGACGCTCAGAGTGGAGAATTAGAAGCTCCTGCTCTTCCTCACCTGTCTTTCCCTTCCCCTCACTTAGTCTTTCTGCCTTCTGTCTCAGTTTTTTCTTCCTTTCCCTCTCTCTTCTAAGCCTTGCAAATATTCATCCACTCAGCATTGGTTTACTCTGCATCTGCTATGTGGCCAGGCCTGGTGCTGGGCACAGGGGCCTCCAAGATGCCTAAGACAGCTTCCCTCCCACAGGAGTCCCACGGGGGAGACAGGGGAGAAGTATGTCATGACAGCATAATGCTGTTTGTACTGTACTGATGAGCAACAAGGCTGTGCCACTCAGTGGAGGGTAGAGATGTGACGACCTTGCCTGGGGTTCTGAGAAGCGTTTGCGAAGGAGGTGGCATGCTCAAATGAGGAGCTACTTTGGAAGCCCAGAAAGTTAAATAGAGAAAACGGCATTTGCAAGATTCTCGGGTGTGAACTAGCATGACTTAGGTTCGGTATGGAAAGTAATTCTGCGAAGCAGGGGTAGAGGTAGGGTAGGGAAGATGGGGAGCAAAGCTGGAGGGATAGACAGGAGCCAGCCCGCAGAGGTTCCAGGGTGGCCAGCCAAGACGTCCGAGGGCTCTCCCAGAGAGGCCGGGGAGGGTGGAAGAGGACTGGCTGGAGGATCGGCCTGTGTTTTGGAAGTGTAATCCCGATCACTGGTGTGAGGAACGGATTTGAATGAGAAAAGAATAGCGAAAGTCTAGAAAGGGATTTCAGATTTCAGCGGCTCTTGTACAAGCCCCCCCTCCATCTCCCCTCTCTTTTGTGGCCATCCCACCCCTTGCATTCCTGAATTCCTGTGTTCTTTCTTTCCTTTATCTTTTCCATTCCCACCTTTTCCCTTTCCCTCCGAAATAAACTCAAATAATCTTCCAAAGAATTTTTGAACAAAAATCTTTGAAATTTGGTAACAGTCAGTAAAGAGGTTCAAGTCTCCAGAGCATCCTGCAGTTCCAGCGAGTTCCCTGCTCTTCTCCATTTGCACTGGGGAGAGGGTAGGAGGGAATGGCCCAGCAGGAAGGACTTTGGTTAGAGAGTAGGAAGACAGTTGAAGAAACATCTGGGCCAGGCCGGGTGCTGTGGCTCACACCTGTAATCCCAGCACTTTGGGAGACTGAGGCAGGTGGATCACGAGGTCAAGAGAGCAAGACCATCCTGGCCAACATGGTGAAACCCCATCTCTACTAAAAATACAAAAAATTAGCTGGGCGTGGTGGGAGACGCCTGTAGTCCCAGCTACTCAGGAGGCTCGCTTGAACCTGGGAGGTGGAGGTTGCAGTGAGGCGAGATCACAACACTACACTCCAGCCTGGGCAACAGTGAAAGACTCCATCTGAAAAAGAGAAAAAAAGAGAGAGAGAGAAAGAAGGAAGGAAGGAAGGAAGGAAGGAAGGAAGGAAGGAAGGAAGGAAGGAAGGAAAGAAAGAAAGAAAGAAAGAAAGAAAGAAAGAAAGAAAGAAAGAAAGAANAGGAAAGAAAGAAAGAAAGAAAGAAAGAAAGAAAGAAAGAAAGAAAGAAAGAAAGAAGGAAGGAAGGAAGGAAGGAAGGAAGGAAGGAAGGAAGGAAGGAAGGAAGGAAGGAAGGAAGGAAGGAAGGAAGGAAGGAAAGAAAGAGAGAGAGAAACATCTGGGCCCAGTCTTCCCCAAGGGCTACAGAGCCATGGAGACTGCTGAGGGAGACCCCTGTCCCCTGCCCCCAGCATGGGTTCCCCATGGACTCCCAGGGCACCTGGGCTGAATCCAGGACCCTCATCCACATAGTGGCTGCCCTTGGTGCTCTCCCTTCCTTCTGACCCCAAGTATCAGGTGCCCTGTACACCGGCCCACCTTAGTTGCCAAATCAGGTGTCACTCTGGTAAGATTTGGATCTGGCTCCCCACCCAAATCTCATGTTCAATTGTAATCCCCAGTGTTGGAGGTGAAGCCTGATGGGAGGTGATTGGATCACGGGGTGGATCCTTCATAATGGTTAAGCACCATCCCCTCTTGGTACTACTGTCTAGTGAGTGAGTTCTCATGAGATCCGGTTGTTTAAAAGTATATGGCACCTCTCTCCCCACACCTCTTCCTCTGGCCACGTAAGATGTGCCTGCTTCTCCTTTGCCTTCTGCCTGATTGAAAGTTTCCCGTGGCCTCCCCAGAAGGCATCATGCCTCCTGTACAGCCTGTGGAACCATGAGCCACCTAAACCTCTTTTCTTTATGAATTACCCAGTCTCGGATATTTCTTTACAGCAATGCAAGAACAGACGAATACACACCCCCCTCTGGCTGACAGTGAGGCATTAAGAATTGAAGCCCCATTCTCTGGCAGGGCACCCACAGAAACAACTTCCAGGAGGAATGGGGACCACTGTCCCTTCAGGTCCATTATTCCAGGAAGGACTGAAATAAAGGCCTGGCTCACTACACTCTCCTCCCCTCTTCCTAGGAACAAATTATCTGGGCTTCTCGGTCCCTCAGGCTCAGTACAGCCCCAGTGAGCCATGAGTCCCGTGATACTGATATTCTTTGCCCTCATGTACACATCAACCCACCTCTTCACTGAATTGTGAGGGTGTGAGATCAGGGGCCATCTTATCCATCTTTTTACCACCCTCTCCTTCAGGTTTATAGCACTGTGTCCAGCTCTTGGTAGCTGTTAGGAGTTGAATTGTGTTCCCTCAAAATTCTGTGTTGAAGTCCTAACCCCTAGTATCTCAAAATATAACAGTATTTGTAGGGAGGGTTTATATAGACCTTTACATTTTAGCAGAAGTTAAAATGAAGTCCTTAGGATGAGCCCTGATCCAATATGACTCGTGTCCTTATGAAAAGGGGGAATTTTGAGAAGACGTGCACGGTCTTTCTAGGGAGAACGCCTCGTGAAGATGAAGGCAGAGGTCAGGTGATACTTCTACAAGTTAAGGAACAGCAGTGCTTGTCAGCAAACCCCCAGCAGCTCAGGAGAGGCCTTGAGCGGATTCTCCCTCACGGGCCTCAAAAGCAACCAGCCCTGCCAACACCCTGATCTTGGACTTGTAACCTTCCAGAACCGTGAGACAATTAGGTCTCTGCTATTGAAGCTGCCCAGTTTGTGGTACTTTGTTATGCAGCCTCGCAGAGGAATACAGCAGCCTATTTGTCTAATAGATTGTTTAATCAGAAGGTTCTAGAAGGAGAAGGATGTTCTTCTTGGTGAAAGATTGCCCACCTTGCCAGACGTGCTGCCATCAATGCAGTTTGAAGACATATTAGATAGACTTTGCAGTATCTGGTCCTTCATCCTAATTTGGTTTAATGGTCTAGGTCAGCTCTGCGGGGGGCATAACTAAGAACCAGCTGTCTGGGGAGAAGGGAGGGGTGTAGAAACTGCGGAGGGTTGGAGGGGGCCTGGTTAACTGCTTGAGGAATTTTAAGTGGTGGCTAGATCAGGGCCAGCCTGAAAAATAATTCTACACACCCAAGGAATACTGACTTAATTTCTTTCCTCAGTTCCGTAAACAATTATTTCCCATTTCCTGTCAGGTACTTGGCCTCAGTTTCCCTAGATATAAAACAGACTGATGGGGCCCAGGTGTGGCCACTCACACCTGTAATCCCAGCATTTTGGGAGGCCAAGGCAAGAGGATCGCTTGAGCCCAGGAGTTTGAGACTAGCCTGGGTAACATAGGAAGGGTTCATCTCTACAAGAAATAAAAAAAAATTAGCCAGGCAAGGTGGCATGTGCCTGTAGTCTCAGCTACTCTGGAGGCTGAGGTGGGAGGATCACTTGAGCCTGGGAGGTTGAGGCTGTGGTAAGCTGAGATTGTGCCACTGTACTCCAGCCTGGGTGACACAGTGAGACCCCATCTCAAAAAATAATAACTAAATGATAAAAAACAGTCTGTTTTATCTATTATGACAGTTCAGTAGTCCCCAAAGGGACTTTGAGGTGCTCATATTAAGTTGCATATCTGGGGAGAGTTATCGTCATTTTTACTATTATTTCCAGTGTTAAATGTTTTTCATTAAAATATCATGAGCAAAATTATACATAATGCTATGTCTACAAATGCCTTCCCAATATGCTGTGTGAGCATAAACAGCTTCCTTTCTTCATGGAAGTTCTTTATAAATGTTAAATGAGCAGATGATTTGTTGAAAGAGAGCAGCAAGTTAGAAACAAGCACACGCAGAAAAAGAAATCTTTTTTTTTTTTTTTTTTTTTTTTTTTTTTGAGACGGAGTCTCGCTCTGTCGCCCAGGCTGGAGTGCAGTGGCCGGATCTCAGCTCACTGCAAGCTCCGCCTCCCGGGTTCACGCCATTCTCCGGCCTCAGCCTCCTGAGTAGCTGGGACTACAGGCGCCCGCCACCTCGCCCGGCTAGTTTTTTTGTATTTTTTAGTAAAGACGAGGTTTCACCGTGTTAGCCAGGATGGTCTCGATCTCCTGACCTCGTGATCCGCCCGTCTCGGCCTCCCAAAGTGCTGGGATTATAGGCTTGAGCCACCGCGCCCAGCTCTTTTCTTAATTTTTTTTTTTTTTTTTTTTTTTTTTTTTTTGGCAGGGTTTAGCGCTATCACCCAGGCTAGAGTGCAGTGGTGTGATCACAGCTCACTGCAACCTCAGACTCCTGGGCTCAAGCTATCCTTCCGCCTAGCTGAGACCTCAGGTGCCCGCCACCATGCCCAGCTAATGTTTTTATTTTTTGTAGAGACAGGGTCTCCCTGTGTTGCCCAGGCTTGTCTTGAACTCCTGGTCTCAAGCAATCCTCCCACCTTGGCCTCCCAAAGAGCTGGGATTACAGGCATGAGCCACCGTGCCCAGCCAAAAAAAAAAAAAAAAAAAAAATTGTTCTTTTGCTATTTGAACATTTTTGATTCTTCTTAAACACGGCTTTTCTTTTCCAAATCTCCCTCTTCTCACCATCCCCCTCTACCAAAGAAACAGCCAATTCTCTTGAACACATGTACACTCACAACCTTCATTTTCCTACCCATTCTTTCCACTTATCCCCAGTGAGTTCCACCGCCATTGCAACTGGCTCAATTAGAGCCCCATCTCCTTGGCCCCCTTTCCCCATCACACCCCCAGCAGGAAGTTCTGCTGCCACTCGCTGCCCCAGCTCCCCAGCCCTGGCTACCTCCCTCTGAGGAGTCGATACACCAATGCACCGCAGCTCTTCAAATCTCACCTTAAAAGCTTCCCCTACATTTCATCTTGGCTGCAGCTCTCAATGCAAAATGTTTTGGGACATTTTGTATTAAGTGTGTTATTGGCACTAATGGTACACACGAATCAATTGTATTAAATCTTCATGACTTCAGGTAATTTGTCTGGGAAAATGACATTCTCCATTTCCCCCTAGGAATTTGGATTTGTCTGTATGTTCTTTTTCCCACCTCGGTGCTGTTTTGAACAAACAACAAAAATTACATAAACTGTCGAATATCCTTTTCTTCCATTTTCCCTACTGCACCTTCTCATTGTGTGAATTGGCACAGTCTCCTGAACGCAATTGTGTTTACTTCTGGGCATACTGTATAATTTAAGTTTCTGCAACATAAAATAAGTCCGCGGCGATATTTTTACTTGTTCTGACAATGTCCAAAGTTGTCTCTCACTGTTTTTATTTAAAGGAACTAGACACAAACCTGGCTGCTTTAACCACGGTCTCTGGGAGGGCTACAGCTGAGAAAATCCGCTGTCAGGAAGAACTGAATAGAACTAACAAGACTATTGAGCACGCCAACAGATTAGTGAAAGGTCTGGAGGTGAGGTCCTACAGGGCAGACTAATGAAGCAGGCTGCAGAAAGCACTTCTTTGTTATACACTACTGATCTGGCAATAACAGCAGCACTTAGCAAAGAGCCTGATGAGCTGAAAAAATTATGTCATTATCATTCATTTTTTTCATAATAGAAACATGTTTTTGACCTTTACATTTTCTTACATTTTACCATGCTGTGGACTGTATTAACTGTAAGATTACCTAGTGACTAGCATATTCACGAAACCCTACAGGAAAGGGAACAGCCGCTCTTTCCTGAGTATTGACAAATAAAGTTGATGCAATAAAAAAAAAGCAAAGACTTTATTTGGAACAATTAGACAATGCTAATGACAGAGCCCTAGGTTGGTTTTCCACGAAGCGCAATGCAATTTGTCCGACTTAGTTAAGGAATATGATAATGCCCTAATTATCTGTCTAAGATGTGCCCTGGATATTACAGAGGAGACAAAGGATAAAGAGTGGCAAACCATGAATTATCCGAAATAATCCATATTGTTAAAGGTTGGCTCCTGAGAAAGTCTGGTCACTGGCAGCTTTCTCATTTGCCATTCATCTATTGTTAATTTCATCTTTTGTATATATTCAAATTTTTTCCCTGGGTTAACATGTGTTGGGAGAATGTCTCTTCTTGTTCCCTGCCATTGTAGGAGGCATGTTTTTTGCAACCAGCAGCTTTCCATGCCTTTCTTTTATTTTGGTAACTGGACGTAGAGTGGGCCAAGAAAGCATCAACCCACTGCTAATTAAACAGATTTATCCAACTGGATATTGTCAGGAGAATTTAAAATATAAATTGATGAGTGCTTGTTTGGTGCCATTTGAAGTAAAGACTGAAAGGATTTATTGGCTGAGAAGAAAAAGTCTCAGTGTCTCAGATGAAAGCCGGAAAATTTAATGAATTTAAATGTATCCCACCAGGGTGGCCATATTTCTTCTCACTGTGAGACACTGATGTCGCTCAAATTAATGGAAGTAAATTACTATCTTAATCTGACAAATCTATCACTGTTTTATCAAATCGGTTTGCCAGCTCTCAAATAGATCAGGGGAAATAGTAGAGGAGTATCAATGGACTTCTTTCAAAAGAGTCGTGGGCACCCAATACTCTAAAAGACCGTCCATGCCTGAGCTCTGCTGTCTTAGACACTTCCTCAGACAGAGGTCCTTATGCAAAAATACCTGTAGGAACAAGCTCTAGGCAATACCACACTCGAAGCCCAGAGAGGGCTGGACCTCTGCCAGCATTTTCTGTCTGTTGCTCTACCTTTTCCGACATAATGAATCTGTGGCCTCCAGAGAACATTCTATGAGGACTGTGAACACAGAATGCTTATGGGGAGACCTGGCTCTCCTGATCAGCTTTCACTTTATATGCGGGCTCCTTTGCAAGTCAGACCCCATGCAGCCTGTTGAGAAACCACATTGCTATAACTAACCCATCGAGTAAATTCTGCCACTCCATGGTGGAAGCGCTCAGTGTGTCTACTCCAAACCTTCTTTGTGGAAATACTGGTGACATTTATTTGGAGGCATCCTACAGCAAACCAAAGCGTTGGGGACACTGTAGCCATGTGGAAATGCATGTGCTTCTGTACTTCCTTCCGTGATGACAGAAGCCAGCCACATAAGTGTCACAAAAACACTGCCATCTCTGCTTCTCTGGCAAATTGGACAATTAAGGCTTATTTCCTACAAGTATGTCTTTCTTTCTTAAGTTGTGTGTTCTTAGGACTTAAAAATGTTTTGATAGCCCAATAAATATTACCATTCTGGAGGTGGAATTTGCTTTAAAATGTTTCTTTTCCCATTATTTTTTTTCCCTTCTGTTCTATTCATATACTCTTTCATATTTTATTTCCTTCCAGTTTTTCTCCTTTTCTTCAATATGCTCTCCTTCCTGCCTCTTTTGGAAAAATCTTCCTGCCTTCTTGTCCTTCCTTCCTTCCCTCTTTTCCTTTCTCATTTCATTCCATTTTTCTTTCTAGTATTTTTTCTACTGCATTTTTTTGAGTTAAGAGTAAATCTAATTACTACTGATTTTTTAAAAGATAACTATTTTGAAGCAAACTATTAAATTTTTATCTCTGTGAAAAAATGGTCTGTTACGATAAGTTCTGTGTTTACAGTTTAAAATCTATTTTGGAATAATCAGGGTCTGCATTTGTAAGTTCTGTTCATTTCTCTCTCTTTGGTATTGTACTAATAGCCCCTTCATTATCATTTTAAATAATTCTTTGGTATAACTCATTATTAAATGTTGTTATAAGAATTGTTTTCTCCAAGACTATTTTATTACCATCATGAAATTCATCTCGTTAGTATGTTTATAAAATTAGTACAGATTTTTTCTTTTTCTTTCTTTTTTTTTTTTTTTTTTTTTTTTTTTTTGAGACGGAGTCTCGCTCTGTCGCCCAGGCTGGAGTGCAGTGGCCGGATCTCAGCTCACTGCAAGCTCCGCCTCCCGGGTTCACGCCATTCTCCTGCCTCAGCCTCCAAAGTAGCTGGAACTACAGGCGCCCGCCACCACGCCCGGCTAATTTTTTGTGTTTTTAGTAGAGACGGAATTTCGCTGTGTTAGCCAGGATGGTCTCAATCTCCTGACCTCGTGATCTGCCTGCCTCAGCCTCCCAAGGTGCTGGGATTACAGGCGTGAGCCACCGCACCCGGCCTACAATATAATTTTTAACAGGTATACGATAATTTCTATAACGGATGACCCTAACTTTTTTCTTCAGTATTCAGTTTTGGGACATTGAGGTTATTTCGACTTTATAGCTATTATAAACAGTGCTGTAATAAATATTCTACTATACAGTAGAAAAATATTTTTCATCATATGAGAAAATGTTTTTAGTATATTTTGAAGTAAACAAAGCAGGTTACAAAATAAGATACACGTTGGGATCTCGGTTTAGTAGTACGTTGCTTCTCACCTCCAAACCTACTTTCATGACCTGTTCTGCCTTCATAGGCTGGACCCTTCAAGCATTTTTTCTTTGCAGCGAGAATGAGGTTTAGCTTATCGGTAGAGGGCGCAGGAGAGACGTTGCAGGAGGAAGAAGTTACCCCACTATCCCCGACCAGGGTTCCCGGACTTCCATTCTGTTTTTCTACTTGCTCCTGGCTCAGCACTGCCAGAATCCTCTGCCCCTTCCACACACCCAGAGCATGCAGTTTCTCTGCAAGTTCTCAGAGATCCCCAGCCAGTGACCCCCAACAGGGACACCAGTCACCCCGGGCCTCTAAATTTGTCCTGCCAACAAGCTGACTCTTTGTGCCCCAGCTGTCTCTGAGCACCTGCCCTGCAGACATATGCTCCCCCCTTGCCCCGCAACCATGGACCAGTTCTGTCTCAGGCAGCCCGGAGAACTCCACCATTCAATGGAGCTGAAAATCTCTTTTCCCTCACTGAATCCGTCTTGGGGAAAAGGACCTCCTTCAAAGTGGTTGCTCCCCTGATTTTCATCCTCAGCCCTAGGATATTGTTTAGAGCATTGTTTTCACCTTCCTAGTTACGCCTACGTTATAGTTAACAGTTCTTTATAATAAATTTTCCCTGTTCAAATTACTGTGTGGTTTCTGTCTCCTGATTGGCCTGTGACTAATAAACAAGTTTATGTAGAGGAAGAGAGAAAAAAAAGACTGAAACCAAAAGCCAAAACATTAACAGTGGTTAACTCTGGGTAGTATAATTAGAGGTTGTTTTTATTCTGGTCTTTGTGATTTGCAATATTTTCCAAAATATTTTGTAAGGAGCTTTTATTTCATTTATTTATTTGAATTTCTATTTCTGAGACTATTGTGCTACATATTTACCTGTGTAACAAACCTGCATGTTCTGCACATGTGTCCTGGAACTTAAAGTAAAATAAAATGAGATTATTGTGCTAGCAAAAGTTGAGTCTTGATAGTATATGTTGTTGCCACAAAATTCAGATTCAAAACCAAAGTGATCATGTTAGTGTGTCTTTTCAGTAAGCAAATTGGGTGAAGCTTGTCCGACAGTGGGACCACACAGAGCCATGTAATTCCTACCAAGAACTGGCCTCTTTACAGGGATCACCCACTCTCAGTTCCCTGAACCTTGGGTTTCAATGTCTGAACTCTGGTTTTAAAGTCAGCCTTTTAAAAAAAAATTTCTTCTTATTTAACTGAAATTGCTGATCTCTGTATCATTCCAATTTTAGTATATGCGCTGCCAAAGTGAGCACTAAAGTCACTCTTTTAACGCAAAAAGTATTAAGAACTGTTTTTGTAAATAGTATGACGATTTTTTAAATTTTTTTTATTTTTGAGACAGGGTCTCACTCTGTC
Source organism: Theropithecus gelada (assembly GCF_003255815.1). Lineage (NCBI taxonomy): Eukaryota > Metazoa > Chordata > Mammalia > Primates > Cercopithecidae > Theropithecus > Theropithecus gelada. Next base: position 49,815,264 of record NC_037680.1, on the reverse strand, counting down.
ACCCAGGCTAGAGTGCAGTGGCATGATCACAGCTCACAGCAGCCTCAATTTCCGGGCTCAGGTGATCCTCCCACCTCAGCCTTCCTAGTAGCTGGGACTACAGCCACACGCCACCACGCCCAGCTAATTTGTGTGAGTGTGTGTGGAGATGGAGTTCTGCCATGTTGCCCAGGCTGATCTCAAACTCTTGGTCTCAAGTGATCCACCTGCCTTGGCCTCTCAAAGTCCTAGGATTACAGGTGTTAGCCACAACACCCAGACCAATGATTTTTTAAGAGTACTATATTCATCTTGAAAAATGCATCATGCAATGTTATTGCAGTCTTCCGCTTTTTAGAGAGATGTTTCTATACAAATAGCAAATTGGCTTGTTGCTGTTTCAGCAGAAGTACCACTAATGTAAGAAGGAAGCCATGGTAGGCAGAATTCTAAGATAGCCTTCTAGATACTCAGCCTGCAGTACACACTCCTTCTCCCAGTTATTCAATCAAACACTGCCATGAAAGGATTTTGCAAATGTAATTAAGGTCCCAAGCCAGTTGACCTTAAGATAGGAAGATCATCCCGGCGGGCCTGACATAATTATATGAACCCTTTTAAAGTAGAGGATTTTCTCTGACTAGTTGCAAAAGAGGATCGAGTCAGATTGAGAGCACAAGGGGGATTCAACATCGCCACATGTGAATTTTGAAGATGCAGGAAGCCAAGTGGTGGGGAATGTGGGCAGTCTCCAGGAGGTGAAAGCAGCCCCAAGCTGACAGCCAGAAAGGGAACAGAGACCTCAGTCCCGCAGCCACAAGCAACAGAATTCTGCCAACAATCTGAAAGACACTGGAAGCCCAGGCCTCCAGATTAGAATACAGTAACTAGAAAGCAAACAGATTGGATCTAGCTGGGTGCCACTTATTCTTCAGGGTTCAATGACACAGACTATAAGCCCCTTGAAGGTACAACATATTCCTTGGAATTATGACCCTTAATTCCCATTCATCCATGTGGTTGTCCTTGTTGAATAACCTTTCCCCACTACCAACACACACAGTGTTCCGGATTAGGGATTAACATTCTGGGTTACAGAGTCTGTGGATTAGTGGTTGGCCATCTTCGATTGCTTTTCTTTCTTTGTATCCCTTAAGGATATGACTTCATGGTGAGCAAAGACTTGGGAAATGAATACTACTTCTTACGTTTTGGTTCTTGTTTTGAAATGAGATCATCTCTTATTCAGTAATAGGTTTCTGTTTTCTAACACTCTTTTACTCCTATTTCCTGCTTGCCTCCCACTTCTACCTTTCTCATAGTCCTTTTTGCCCTTATCTTCCTAATATAATCTCTCTAATTTGGTTGCTTTTTGCCTTTATTATCATTATTTTTTGATTTTCTTTTTTATTTTTCTTTATTATTTTTGGCCAGTTGTGCAAGGGTATAAGGAAATAAGAGATATATACATGTTATTGGAAACTTTAAGTGATTTTTCTTATCAGCTTTCAAGTCCTCAATAACAGTTTGAAATCTGGTTTGAGATCACTTTAAATGATTTCTATGAGTAATGAGAAGAGAGCTAAGCTCTTAATAGAGGGTAATGAATTTGGAAAATCCTTAAGATAAGTTTGTCACTTTGAATTCAGACGACGTCACCAAAGTAAAAAGCAAAATTGCTCCTCTGGGACTGGATTTGCCATGGGACCTTCCACCCACCAGCCAGGCTTTCTCTGCTCTCTGAGTGAGTTGCTTTTATGCCAGTTTCCTGATAGGTATTAATCCTGGTCCAGTAATTCTGAATAACTCTGCAAACAGTTATTTCTCTGGTTTCCTATAGCCATGTCAACAATAAGGCAAAATAACACTTTATTTCCCTTTGGATAGCTGACTGGGAATTGAACTAGAGAAGCCGTGAAATCAGTGAAACTCTGTGAGATGATCAAGTTGGAAGGGCAGTGATGCATGCTTTCTCTGTTGACAAGCCTGACATTATATGTTTGAAAAGTCTTTATTGCTGTTTCAATCTGCACTCACCAAGAAGGAAAATGATTTGAAAATCGAGTTGAAAATTCAGCTAGGAGATGAGTTCTTCACCTGCCTTTCCTCTGTGCACAGTAATTTCCTTGGGAACACTTTCCCATTGGAGAAACTGGAAACAGCCCGGTGCAGTCATACGATGAAGGTTAAGCCCACAGCATATCTACTTGATAGTGCTGTGGGTTGAACTGTGTCCCCAAAAAGGCGCACATTGAGGGAACCACCAGTACTTGAGAATGAGGTCATATTTGGATCTAAGGTCATCACTGATGGAATGAGTTAAGATGAGCTCATGTTGGAGGAAGGTGGTCCCCTAATCCAATATGACCAATAAGGTGTGCTTAGAAAAAGGGCAATTTTGGGCACAGAGACAGACACACAGAGAGAAGGCCATGTGAAGACTGAAGTCATGCTGCCAAGACAAGGGGCTACCAGAAGCTAGGACAGAGGCCCAGACAATCCTTCTCAGGACCTGTGCAGGAAGCAAGGCTCTGCCCACACCTTGAAACCAGACTTCTGCTGATCTGAGCCACCCAGTTGGTGGCAGTTTGTTATGGCATCTTGTTTCCTCGGAAATGGATATGGTTATGATTCTCCCTTCCTTTTTCTTAACTGAGTGCTCTTAGCAAGCACTGCGTACCCATAACCCTTAGACCCATTGTGGAAATGACAGGGGGTTTGAAGCATGGGCAATGAGTAGGGTCGCACAAGGCCTTTTGACCCAGGAGAAAACCAGAGATGTCTGCGCGGTGCTGCCCAAATGGACTCTGCAAAGTCCAGAAATGAGGTCCCTTCCCACCTCCATTTCACCGTGGTAGCCAAACCAAAGAGCTGCTGCCCCCCACAATTATGATGTAATGTTCTGTTCTGCTGAACATGAACAGGGACGCAAAGAGGCCATAACAGAATTTGTCTGGGTGAGATTGTTAGTTCCTATAAGTGTATTGTGTGCACATCTTTTTAAATGATGAAACTGCCCACTGAAAAATGAGGATTTCACTCTTCTCCAACATACAGTATAAAAGAGCAAACACCTTAACACTACTTTCCACACTATACATTTCTCACAGTTACCTAAATATAGCTTCTCTCATGCATTTTGGAGAAATCTGTTATTTTTAGCAACCCACCATTTTGAGTCACTACCATGAAATTAGCCAGATTTTCTTTTTCTTTCGCTCAAAGGTCTTTGTGGTGATATAATCAAATTAACTCATTTAAAAGTCTGCTGTGAGCCAGGTGCAGTGGCTCATACCTGTAATCCCTGCATTTTGGAAGGCCAAGGTGGGCAGATCTCCTGAGGTCAGGAGTTTGAGACCAGCCTGGCCAGCATGCTGAAACCCCGTCTCTACCAAAAGTACAAAAATTAGCCGGGCATGGTGGTGGGCGCCTATAATCCCAGCTACTCGGAGGGCTGAGGCAGGAGAATCTCTTGAACCCTGGAGGCAGAGGTTGCAGTGAGCTGAGATCATGCCACTGCACTCCAGCCATGGTGACGGAACTAGACTCTATCTCAAAAAAAAAAAAGTCTACTGTGTACTTTATATATATTTTTCCTGATATTGAAGCTGGTGGGTATTGTAGTTGGCTGCAGTATTAATTTGCTTAATTTTATTCTGTAAACATGGAATTAAAGTCACTTCATCTTAGCATGCAGTTTTATGCAAATATGTACAAAGTATATGCAAGTGATGCCCATTGTAACTGCAGGGATCCCATCTTTACATTTTAAGACACAGGCTCTGTATTTTAGAGGGAAGTATGCTCCTTGGGAGATATAGATGGAAGTATAGCTTGCCTCTTCACCATTAACATCAGATTTGAACATGGAAACAAATCAGCTTCTGTTATTATTCTGCTCTTGGTTTTTCATGGAACATTCTCCATACTTCAGACTCCCAAAGGAGAGAGTGGGTGGAGCAGAGATGGAAGGGGTCTTGTGCTTATGTTGAGATTTCAGGTTTCTCCGACTCTTGTCCTCCCTGAGTTCATTTCACCTCATCCTCCAGTTTCCAGTATGAATGAGTAACAAATATATGAAGTAAAATCAGAGTACCTTTAGTAAAATGAAAAATGGACTCTTCATAGGAACAAAAGATAAAATTCCTAATAAAGTAGTATATGTTTAAGATGTATGATAATCTCTAATACTTGCATGAGGAAAGAAAAAAATTTTAAACATGATTGTGGGCTGGGCACAGTGGCTCATGCCTATAATCCTAACACTTTGAGAGGCCGAAATAGGAGGATCACTTGAGCCCAAAAGTTCAAGACCAGCCTGGCAAACAAAGTGAGACCCTGTCTCTACAAAAAATCAAAAAGTTAGCCAGGTGTGCTGGTGCACGCTTGTAGTCCCAGCTGCTGGGAGACTGAGGAGGAAGGATTACCTGAGCCCGGAAGTCAAGGCTGCAGTGAGTTGATATTGCACCACTGCATTCCTGCCTGAGAGACAGAACAAGACCCTGTTTCTAAAATACAAAAACAAAACCAAAAACATATAAACATGATTGTGCAGCTTCTTACCCATCCCAGTTTCTCCGGATTTTTCTTCCTTGAACATTCTGCTATTTCTCGAGAGCCACCCAAATCTCTGCCCCAGGAACCTCTCCGAGGAGTTGCAGCCTTATTTTGTGTTCCGCAGTCTTCACTAGGGGCCTCCGCAGGCCTAGAGACAATAGAAGAGAATGTGTGGATGAGTTAAAGAAACTCCTTTTCCTGCTGCAGCAAAAGCAATTCAAAGAGCATGCGCTTCTGGCAGTGGGGCACAAACATCATCTCTCTAGAAAACAGACGGCACGTTATGCTTTCAAAACCCCCCCAGCTAGAATACCTGAGTCTGTTTAAAAAAAAAAAAAATGATCTGCGGAAAATAGAAGTACCTTTGCAAAATGTGAGCGAGCGGGCATCCTAGTTTGAATGCAAGATTCTCTTCTTGACTCAAACCTTAGCTGGGAATATTTGATCGGGAAGGAGTTTTGTTTCCAGCTGGATGTGGCTGATTGAAGATTTGTCTGGAACCTATTGGCTACTGTCACCTAGGCGTGATTTCACCTTGTCATCTGGGGATTTCTGAATACATAAAGGCCCCTAGAGACTCAAGCAGTGGGTCCTAATGTGTATGTGAAAATCCAGAAAAATACAGTGCTGTGTATTTCCTTGCTCTATGATTCGTCAGGGCAGATTGAAATAGTTAATGCTCCCCTAAAACTGAGCAAAATATACTCTGGCCTCACAAGTAGAATCAAGGCCAATAAACTGTAACAAAGCATAATATTCAGGACATACATATAACTCCACTCAAGGATAATGTTCTACACATAACTCATGCAGTTAGCTCCAATCAATCCTCCTCCTGTGAACATACAGTGCTAATAGGTCTACTGTGGCCTTTAAATTTCCACCCACGTTTTGATGCATACATTCTTTAGTAGGCACAAATTATTAATCAGAGTAGCCTCTTTTGTGCTTCTGTTATTTGTACCCAGAAGCATCTGGAATACAAAATAAGAGGAATAAAAGTCAGGGGTCAAATGATACCCAGTTTGCCATATAAAATTGAGAGTAAAGAGGGAAAGTTGTTTTTTGTTTTGTTTTGTTTTAAAGCAACATAAAACTTTTCTCTCTATTCCTAGCACTCTGTTCTGGTTTCTGCCTTACGGCTGCCTGTTGCTAGCATATCGCGTGAAATTAGCTATCAGGCATTTGAAGGTGAAGAGCTGATTTTACAGCTCATTGAAGTTCTAAAGGATGCATTGCACTTAATTAAGATAGTTCTTTACATGGGGTTTAAAAATATTTACAAATGTTTCCCAGGCTATCAACAGGTAAAGTTAACCGAGTAAATGGAAAAAGAACTCTTGCCTCCAGATAATAATGGACCAGCCAAAATTTTACAGACTGTTTTTACTCTAACACATGCACACACATACTACACATACAAATTCTTCTGCTTAAAAAAAAAAAAAAAAGTGATAACGTGGAAAGAAACGTACATAGATAAGGAAGAGTAATATTTTTAAAGCACAGCAAGAGTCCAATTAAAGTTGATTTAAGATACACCATCAAATGAATTTAATTGCAGGGAAGAGATTACCAAGTAGGAACGGAGGCTGCACACTCTGGAAGGTGGAACGTGGTATGGGACTCAGGTGGCTTTTCGCATTATCTGGACACCTCTCTGCCATGGGATGGCCTCCTCAGTACATGCTTCAGGCCCTAATTCACCCATCTGATCACCTAGAACAATGGTTCCCATACATCCTTTAGCTTTCACATTGAAGAATTTTGAGACTATTGTATAAGTGAAAACATGAATAAGAAATTTGCTGTGACTCTCTGAAAAGGAAGGAAAAATGTTAGTGGCTGTGGTTTTAGAAAGATTTAAGAGAAGTCCTACTTCATGGCAGGGAAATAATAGTGATATCTAGAAATAAAGACCCACAGCCTCTTATCTGAATTCCTTTGCACCAGATGGGCTTCAGAATTCAGAAACGTCAGGATTTTAGAATTATAACCCAGTACATATGTCATATATTACATAATATCCCCATTGGAGTCTGGGCAGCAATCCACAATCAAACATTCACATTTCTGCAGCTAAATATATAAACGTTCATTTTAAATGGGATAAAGAAAAATGATCAGTGGCCTCATATTAGGTCATGCCTTGTTTGGCTGCCAAGGGAGTTATGCAATAGCTTTCAGTTTTTAGAATTTTTTTTGTTTCAGAATAGTGGCTAAGAGGTTGTAGAAGTTGTACATCTGTTCTACCCTTTTCAATGCAGCATCGCACACAAATTTCATGAGTATCTGTCAGTGATGCACTAAAATTAGTAAAAAGCAGGTGATAACATCCCCATATGACAACTGTAAGACCTTGGGTCAAATCATTTCACCTTTTGAACCCAGGGTTTGAAACCCACCCAGGATTCAAAAGGTGAAATAATTTGACCCAAGGTCTTACAGTTGGTTCTTGACAAAGTGGGTACCAAGGGTGGGTTTACAGAGGTGGTCACATAGTGAAAATGTGCAACAAAATATCACTCCAACACTGTCCTCAAGGTGCAGCTTTGTAGGGAGAGGTAATAGCTTCATCACCCCCTTGGCCCCCGTTCACTGCCATTCCCATTAATACCTACCCTCATGATGATCCGATTATCAGTCGTATAGTAAATTCCATGTATCTTCTTACATGTGCAGAAAAGATTAAATACTTCTTTTAGAAGTACAAATTGTTTCAAAAATTACCTTTAGATCATCTTTCTCTTTTTTATAATTTTTTATAATTTCTAAGTTGAAGAGCGTAGAAGGCAGACATTTCCCTTATTCTTGCACTGAATGTCAGGTTCCTAGTTCAGCTAGACTGCTAAAACCTGAGAGGAAAGGAGACAGGATATAATGTGACAAGAATAAGACAAAACCTAGGAGAATAAATATCAAACATCTGTGGGACCCTCCTCCCCACAGAGTGCAGTATGCGAAGGGTAGGGGGTAGAGGGCCAGAGACTCACTTCACAGTGTAGAAAGCTGACCAAACACTTCCTCAGCCATGTGGCCAAGGTCGCATTAACAGTGACGGATTCTGTTGATAGGATGTGCCCTAGAAATGATGCGATGAGAATGCACATCACCTCTGTGGTGTCCCACTCCCCCACCAAAACCCACAATCCCAGTCTAATCATGAGGAAGTTTTTATTTATTTATTTATTTATTTTTTTGAGGAGCATTCTGCAAAATACCTCACCAGTGCTCCTTATAACTGTTCAGGTTATCAAGAAACAAGGAACATAATGAGAAACCATCATCATCTAGAGGAGCCTAAGGAGATATGGTGACTAGAGGTAATGTGGTATCCTGGATGAAATCCTGGAACAGAAAATGGGCATTAAGTAAAAGCTAAGGAAATCTGAAGAAAGTATGGACTTTAGTTAATAATAATGTACCTGGGCCAGGCATGATGGCTCATGTATATAATCCCAGCTCTTTGGGAGGCCAAGGCAGGAGGGTCACTTGAGCCCAGGAATTTCTGATCAGCCTGGGCAACACAGGGAGATTCTGTCTCTAAAAAAAAAAAAAAAATTAATTAGCTGCGCATGGTGGTGTGCACCTGTGGTTCCAGCTACTCAGGAGGCTGAGGTGGGAGGATAGCTTGAGCCCAGGAGGTTGAGGTTGCAATGAGTTATGACTGCACCACTGCACTCCAGTTAGGGTGACAGAGTGAAACCCTACTTAAAAAGAAATCATAATAACAATAACGTATCTGTGTTGGTTCATTCATTGTAATTAATGTAACTAATGTAAGAAGTTGTTAGTAGAGGAAAGTGGTGAGAGATATAAGATAACTCTGTATTATTTTTGCAACTATTTTGCAAATCTAAAACTATTCTAAAATTTAAAACTTTACTTAAATAATCAATTTTCCTGATATGTCAAATGTATATAATTAAACAGTAAAATGTAAAATGGAAAGAAATATTTAGGGCATGAAATATCTTACACAACTTACACAAAATCAAAATTGTGTTGTTGTTGCTGTTGCTGTTTTGAGACAGGGTCTTGCTTCATCACCCAGGCTGGAGTGCGCTATCTCGGCTCACTGCAGCCTCGACCCCCTGGGCTCAGGTGCTCCTCCTGCCTCAGCCTCCTGAGTAGCTGGCACAGGCATGCACCACCACAACCAGCTAATTGTTGTAATTTTTGCAGAGTCAAGGTCTCACTATGTTGCCCAGGCTGATCTCAAACTCCTGGGCTCAAATGATCGTCTCCCCTCGGGGATCCTCCCACCTCAGCCTTCCAAAGCACTGGGATTACAGGCATGAGACACCATGCCCAGCCAAAAAGATTATTCTAGTAGAAGATATTCTTCATGGTCTGTAATTTATCAATCTGGATTTCTAGAAATATTCATTCATTATTATTTTCCATTTTCCTATTTAAAATTTGGACAAATAAATCTGTTGAACTCAGAATGATATAGGATTTTGTTCATCTTTATGTATCCTGTTTGCAGATGTAATTCACATAGTAGAGGGAAGAGTTGGTGCCTCTGAATTCTCAGCCCAGCAGGTTGCCAGGCATCTGGAACCTCTGCTGCTGAAGACATTACTGGTGCACTTGGCTTCCCTTCTTTTAGATCAGACAGAGCATGTGTGGAGCCTTAGTTTCAGCATTATCCTGGCAGGCTACAACATTGAGTATTTAATCCAATTTAAGACACATCTCCCCAAACCACAGTTAATTTACTTTTTAAAGGGATCAATAATATTTTTTAAGCTACAATATTTTTACGTCAAAATAAAGCCTCTAGAGATCATCTCTTCCTATCTCCCTAGACACATCCTAAGATAGTAGATCCCTCTCCCTCAATAGGGGATTGTGATTAGTCAGACCCAAAATAGAGTTATATAGGGTTGGATTATGTCATCTGGTTTCTCTAAGGTCAGATGTCATAACCCCCTGCTTTCTAAAGGGATTGCTGGGTAGTGGCTCATTGACTGATTCAGAAAGAACCCGGTGCTTCTGAAGCAGAGTGTCCTCAGATCCCTAATCACTGTGGACAGAAGGATTAGGTTTACAAAGAAGACCAACTCGGTGTTTTGTGGATTAGTAGCTTGGGGACCATGGAAGTCTTCCTTGTCTGGCATGTTTGGACTTCTCTAAAATGTAGACAGACCCTGGGCCCCTCCTCCTCTGAAGCCCCCTCATGAATGTGATGGGGAACCTCAGGCTTTCCCTTTCTTGGGAGCAATGGAGCTTACAGCTGGAAAGCTCTTTGCATGACCAGACGGCGCTCCTGTCTGCCTTGTCATGCCAATAAAGTTGCTAAAGTGAGGGTGACATGTTAGAAACATATCATGAACAATGAGGGGAATCGTGCCCCTTCCCCTCCGATGCTTTGAAAGGTTTGATCTTTCTGAGCCAAATGGACAACGTTAGCTCTCCTGTCTCTTAGTTTGGCAGGATTAGGGAAAGGATAAAGAGATTATAATTTTAATGGAAGACATTTTTGCCCAGAGAGCAGTCTTCAACATAGAATCAGCCTCCTCCTGTACTCTGCTTCACAGCCCTTGAGTCGGTGACATGAGAGGTCAACATACAGACAAGAGCAAATCACTGAATTCCATGGGGAAATAAATACTCCCAGCACCCCCTGATAAACTGCAACTAGATCAGAGCCTCCTGAGTCCCTCACTGCCTCCCTTCTACCTTTAACCTATCTGTGCTCTGTGAAATCACATTTCTCCCCAAGGGCCTGCTGTAATACCCTCTCTTCTATGCAGGCTTCTTTTATCTCAATCTACCCCATATTCTCTGGTTGAGAAATTCATAAGTACTTCTGGGTTTTTCTCCACTCCCAATATCACCTTACTACATCTTATCACATTGCTTTACAATGATTTGTTTGCATTGCTTTCATTCTCCAGCAGTCTGGGAACTCCTGGTCACATGCCTCTTCCTATTCTCAGTGCCTAACTTGTACCTGGCAGACAGCAGGTGTTCAATAAACATTTGTTGAATAGATAAATAAATGAATGGGCAGTAGGGGTAGCAATTGCAGGTAAAGTCCAGGATTATGACCGTCGTATGTGTTTAGGGAAGGGTAGCCCCTCCCCAGCCTCAGAAAATGAGTTATGATTGTTCTAAGGCTTCAATTTTCCAGTTACCCTTTACCCGTGATTGAATTAGAAAGAGGCAGGTATGCATTTCTTGTCTATGAAACATAAAGGAAGCCTCTGGATGGTTCCAAAGAAGGCTTTTGCTTTCCTCATAGGAACAAAAACATAAGATGTCCCCTTTTCTACTTCTTGGCTGGAACATCTTTCTATTCTCAGGGCCTAGTTTATTATCTGGCACATAGCAGGTGCTCCGAAAATATTTGATGAAAGAAAAAATGAATGAATAAGTACCAGGTAAAGCCCTGGCACTACCTTGAATGTGGATGTGATGGCTGGTGCTGCAGGAGCCATCTTGCCACCATGAAGGAAACACTGAGACTCCTAGATATATATGGGACTGCTGAACCAACATCCAGAACCTGTCTATCTCCAGACTTCTTGTTATATAAGAAAAGCAAACACCTATGGATTTAAATCACCATTTTAAAACACCCATATTGATTTAGAAACCAATACAGAGGTCATATTCTTTTCATTATTGCCTCCTTACTACCTACTGTGTTCAGCCACACCTCTCCTATGGGTATATCTTCATAGTACTATAAGAGTTCATAGTCCCATAGGGAAGAAAACTTGAGATTTTCTAGGCCTATAAATTTCTGCATTAAGTCTTTTGGTGTGACCTGATTGTTCACAAATGTATCTGAGGCTGGGCGCGACGGCTCACGTCTATAATCCCAGCACTTTGGGAGGCCGAGGTGGGCAAATCACCTGAGGTCAGGAGTTCAAGACCAGCCTGGCCAACAAGGTGAAACTCTGTCTCTACTAAAAATATAAAAATTAGCCAGGCATAGTAGCGTGCGCCTGTAATCCCAGCTACTTGGGAGGCTGAGACAGGAGAATCGCTTGAACCCAGGAATCAGAAGTTGCAGTGAGCCAAGATTGTGCCATTGCACTCCAGTCTGGGCAAGAAGAGCAAAACTCCATCTCAAAAACAAATAAATAAATGTAACTGAGGAATGCAAGTAAAAAATTATAATGCAACGTGTTATGTGTTATATTAGAGATTTTAATAAGGTGCTCCAGGAGCACACACATACAAAATAACTACTACCAATACTGAGCAATCTGAAGTGTGTTGCATTCTCTCTTTTCAACAACTGGGGAATTCCCACCCTCTAATCTTCCACCACCTCCTGTTTCCTTCTGGCAATGGAATCTAAACTCCCTTGTTCTCACTAGGTCTCTGTCACTGGCAAGTTTTGGAAATAAAACCACTAAGGAAATGACAAGTAACTACAATAAAGTCTTTGTTGTTCTCTTTCCTCATGGATTAGTTCTGTACATTCAAGACAAAAAAAAATATTAATTCTTCTTCAAGTTGACTATATAAGAGTAGATAAAAATGTTTGCGTGAACAATGAATTTACTCTAGGGGAAATCTATTCACTGACTGTCTTACAATCTTTCTGTCTCTTTCTTCCCCACAACAGTTCTTCCTTAATCCCACCCCAAACAAGGCTGTAGATGGAACTCGTCAACATCGTGACAGATAAGGTCAATAATCTGATTGATGAGTTATCAATTTGACTCTCAGTTTTGCCGATTGTGGTCTCCTGAGACACATATAGCTCATTCAGCTTTTCTGGTAGCTGTCTTGTTTTCCCACATCTTAAAATAAAACACTTGTGTATTCATGTGTGTACGTTTTGGGAGGACATGTATTAAACTGGAACACTATACCCCAACTTTTCAGTTAGCATAGATAGGTTCTCTCACATGACTTCTGCATGCACATTTCTTGAAGATAAGTCATTCCACACGTCTCCAAAAGGTTAAAGAAGGGCATCTGTGTGGTTAGAAACAGCACTTTGGGTAGCATACGCCTTTTTTTTTCTTTTTGAGACGGAGTCTCGCTTTGTCGCCCAGGCTGGAGTGCAGTGGCGCGATCTCGGCTCACTGCAAGTTCTGCCTCCCGGGTTCACACCATTCTCCTGTCTCAGCCTCCCGAGTAGCGGGGACTACAGGTGCCCGCCACCATGCCCAGTCAATTTTTTTGTATTTTTAGTAGAGACGGGGTTTCACCATATTACCCAGGATGGTCTAGATCTCCTGACCTCGTGATCCACCTGCCTCATCCTCCCAAAGTGCTACGATTACAGGCGTGAGCCACGGTGCCGGGCCTGCTTTCTTGATATAGAATTAACTTGAGCTATATGGCAAAATAAATACCTTTCACCAAGAAAGAAAGTTTATGGAAAAAATGGAAGATTCATCAACTAAGAATGATGGATGATTGCAGAAATACTGAAGCAGGTATTAAATATTAACATTCATAACATGACAATGTCTGTATTTTTATATTTTGCATAAATGAATCATTGACTACTAATAAATTATTCTGTGTGATTATTCCCAGAAACCAGACATCACACTATTGTTGCCTCACCAAAAAAACTCAAATCTTCTCAAGTCTGAATAGTGACAGAGTTGTCCCTCAAAAAGCTTCTGGAAAATCTATTTTTGAATGCAGTAAATGCAGAACACTTCCCACAGTCCCCCTGTGGAAGTTGAGAACAGGTTGTAACTTTTGAGGGCTTGGAAGTAGCGGAAGTGGATTAAACCCCAGGGACTGGAACTGCAGGCAGGACTGCTCTCAGCATCTGAAGTAATAGGTAAGAGAGGGAAGATCTCCCCAATGGACATGCACAGAAATTAAGGGATCGTGTCTGAACTTCTCAAGCTGAGAAAGAATGGAGCAAACAAAAGAACAAGGAAGGAAAGCAGAGACCACAGAGGATCCAGTAGGCCATGCCGCATGGGCTCACAGGGCAAAACCATCTGGAACAGAACAGATTGTTTCAGGCTACAAATGCTGCCAGGTCACAGGATTTCTGGGATTTCTCTCTATCCCCTTGGGCAGGCTAGAAATATAATTCTAAGCACAGTCATAGTAATTATTTTTATCTTTGGGTTGTAAACTAAGTGTCCTTAACCAAGGAAGGCAAATGGGTCTTTATCCATCCAATCTTGACTAGAATTTTAGAAGAGTAACTCTGTGGAGGAGAGAGTTAAATGGTCAGAAAGTTTGAGAAACCCATAATACCATCCCCTTCTCAGAGACATACAACGTACAGAGCAAAATAAAGGCCTTTAGACCTATCTGAGTTGAAAACCATCTTGCTATCCCAGTAGTTTTCATACTGATTTGAGTCACAGCACCTTTTTTGGCTTGCATTTGGGAAACCATTGCTATAGTGTAGTGGGAGATAAGCATCTTGTCTAGCCCTGCCGGTATCTACTTCCAGACCCATCACTCAGAGATAGGCAAATGTATAGCATGTTCTCCTCTTTCTTGGGAAAGATCAGAATGCAAATGATTCTGACTGGAAAGTTAAGTGTCTTTTTCAGAAATGTCAGTTGGGTATGGCTTTTAATGGGACCTATGCTTCTGCAAATTAGGTTTTCCTTAAGAAAAATGTTCCTTTACTAAATCTGTATTTAGACAACACAGACTCCAGACAGGCCCTGTTGTCCTCTCTGGAAGTGCCCTCATGCTGGAAGACTGGGACTGCCAAATCCCAACCTTGACGCTTAACAAAAAAATCCCAACCTGAGCAACTAACCCAAATTTTGGGAAATATATGACATCAGACCATTGAATTCTAGCATCTTTTAGATGATAAAGAGGAAGGTTCCAGGGATGGGGCTCCGCTAAAAGAAATGAATGTACTCAAGTAACCGTAATCTTAGGAAGAGAGCAATTATTATGCAGGGAATGAGGAGGCAAATCTGGTTGAAGAATCTTTTTATTACCCAAATGTCCATCAGTGACAGACTGGATTAAGATAATGTGGCACATATACACCATGGAATACTATGCAGCCATAAAAAAGGATGAGTTCGTGTTCTTTGTAGGGACATGGATGCAGCTGGAAACCATCATTCTCAGCAAACTATCGCAAGAACAGAAAACCAAACACTGCATGTTCTCACTCATAGGTGGGAATTGAACAATGAGATCACTTGGACACAGGAAGGGGAACATCACACACCGGGGCCTATTGTGGGGAGTGGGGAGGGGGAGGGATAGCATTAGGAGATATACCAATATAAGTGATGAGTTAAAGGGTGCAGCACACCAACATGGCACATGTATACATATGTAACAAACCTGCACGTTGTGCACATGTACCCTAGAACTTAAAGTATAAATAACAAAAAAAAAAGAATCTTTTTATTTCTCTTGATCTGTAAGAGATGGAGTTTGCACCCCAGGGCGGGAAACATGACTGTGCTATGTGTGAGGGGAAGAGTGGCTGCTGACAGTCTAGAAAGATGGGTACTCAGGGGGGTATCCCTGTAATGATGGGGAGCCAGATGCTGACAGCAGTCCTGCCTGCAGTTCCAGTCCCTGGGGTTTAATCCTCTTCTGCTACTCCCAAACCCTCAAAAGTTACAGCCTGTTCTCAACTTCCACAGGGGGACTGTGGGAAGTGTCTGTGTCCACCACATTCAGGAGGAAGCAGGACAGAGAGTGACAGAGCCAGACACGGGTTGCGACAAGAGGGAAGAGCAGGGTGGTGGTCCAGGGCTGGACAACTGGATCACGCAACAAACAAGCAGGAGAAAGATGTGGAAATTACAAGGCTGGTGGACAACACGGGGCCTCAGATGAGTGTGATATGAATACCAGAGCAATGAATCAGGAATATTTGGGATATACCAACATTGTTCATCTATTTTTCTTTCCTTTTTTTTTTTTTTTTTCTTTTTGAGATGGAATTTTCCTCTTGTTGCCCAGGCTGGAGTGCAATGCTACGACCTTGGCTCACTGCAGCCTCTGCCTCCCAGGTTCAAGTGATTCTCCTGCCTCAGCCTCCAGAGTAGCTAGGATTACAGGCACCCACCACCACACCTGGCTAATTTTTGTATTCTTAGTAGAGACGGGGTTTCTCCATGTTGGCCAGACTGGTCTCAAACTCCTGACCTCAGGTGATCCACCCGCCTTGGCCTCCCAAAGTGCTGAGATTATAGGCGTGAGCCATCATGCCCAGCCCCTCGTCTATTTTTCTGTTGAATAAGAAAACAGAAATGGCTCTAATGAAAATATCATCTTCATAGAAATGTCTATTAATATTCTTCACGGCCAAGAATGACAATACAAATGGCAATGATGAATGTACAAAGGACGGTCCTTTACCCCCACGTATACTTGGAGCTAACTGCCTTTATGATGTCAGTGCTGATAAGGAATCGTTGCCTTGTTTTTCAGAGCCGTTTTAAAGTAAGCATGCGGTACACCTTGTGATCGGCCCCCTCCACTTCAGTTGGCAGTCCCCTATGCCTTCTCAATCACAGGGGATTAAAGAAGCAAACATTTTTAAAAACCAAAATGAAAAGTGTTCCCCAATAATTCCAGAGATTTATTTTATCTTCTTTACAAAAGAAGATATTCTAGAGGGTAAAGCCTAGAAGGTCCTCAGGTCTGGCAGAAAAGTGTTCTCCTGTTCAAACATAAACCTACTACAGATTCTCTGTCTTTTAAATTAACATTATAATTTAACTGTCCTATGTACAGAATAGTAGTGAAATAGCCGACCAAACTGAACTTGATACTAGATATTGTGACTTGTTAAAGAAAAAAATGCAAGTAACTCTGCAAAATTGTATAAACACAATTTAAAACTAGCTGCAGCCAAGGCAAAGGCAGCAAGGCAAAACCAACTGGTGTTAACACTTAGAACACCGTGAATATTAACTCAGAGTCTGTTACTCACTGGGGAGATCTGTGGGCCAATTTGCCTAAATTCAGAGCTAAAAACACCTTTTTAAAATGTCAAACGTGCATAGGATATAAAGAAAAAGAACAAGGTAGAGGCAATTAGCAAAAATAGAAAATTGGGGAAGTGAAATTTTGGCATTTGTATTTTGATCTCACACAGGGATAAGTGGAGCTGTGAGTCAACTGGGCACAGGGACTTCGTGTCAAAGGCTTGCCTCACATGGTTGTGCTACAGAAGCTTCCATGGGGGGCACGTATGTGGTCAGCTTCTGATGGTATTGGCTGCCTGACTCACCAGCAAGGGACCTAACTGAATAGCCATGGTGTCCCATATTTCAAAAGCCGTACAGAAGGGATTATGTTTGAAGCCCACTAACCACGCCGTTTTTAACCTAGGATAAGTTATTTACATCTTAGGTAGTAATAAGTATCATTTCAAAAGAGCATTTAAAGAGACATAATAACATACTCCAAATAGCATTTGAAAAGCTAATATGTGGGCAGGAGACTCCCCTGGCGGGGGCCACTCTGTGGGGTATGGAGCCTCCCTGTGCCCCTCGGTCCGACCCTGTCAGCATTCTGCTTCCATGTGCCATGACCACCACCACCACCTTCAAGGATGTCGACCCCAACAGCAGGAATAGCTCCCAGGTTTTGCAGCTGCCACGTGGTGGATCCAATTTTTCACTGGGTTTTGATGAACCAACAGAACAAACTGTGAGAAAGAACAAAATGATCTCTAATATCTTTGGGATATCTGAAGAAAATCCACCTTCTTGGGCCACATTGGCAGGTGCCAAGTCTAGAGGTGGTGGGGAAGACTTGGAGTCATCTGGACTGCAGGGCAGGAACTCTTCTGAAGCGAACTCTGCAGATTCTTAGATCTGAAGGGAGAAGATGACATTCATGAAAATGTGGAGACAGACTTGCAAGGCAGCCTGGGGCAGAGGGAAGAGAAGCTTGCGCCGGCCATACCTGTGCTGAGCCCAGTGGTCCCGGCCTCAGCGCCATCCAGAGGAAATCCCCCTGGTGGCAAGTCCAGCCTTGGCCTGGGTTAACTCTGCTCTGACCATCCTGAACTTTGTTGTTTTGTTTGTTTCCTCCATGCTTGTGAACTGCACAACTTGAGCCTGACTGTACATCTTTTGGATTTATTTCATTAAAAAAGAAGGACTTTTAAAAAATAAAGAGACAATATGTCAACTACATGGTTTCTATGATATCCCTGTGAAGACCTCTAAAGGTTTTTCTACTTTTCCTCACTTTAAAACACCTTTCCTGTGTCTTTGTTTCTCAATGATTTCAAAGTGGCCTTGAAACCACACAATATATAACTCGGAGGAAGGATCAGGGCAAACGGCTGGAGGATTCCATTCCCTGAATTCTGTCGATGTTACCTGTTGATGGAATAATGGCTATGAGGAAAGCTATAAAAGCAGCTCAGACTGAAGGCTATGGGGAAGGATGTTTGTCAGGTCGTGTCAAAAGATTTTAAAATGTAGATTCCATTCTCAGAATTTATCCTAAGAAAGCAAAGATGGATTACGCAAAGGTCTAGCAAGGAGGCTCGCAGCAGCATGGTTAATAATTACGAATGTTGGACGCACCCAGAAGCTCCAGCACTAGGGAACTGGGAAAATAAATGGCAGTACATTCAGACCAGAAAACAATCTGTCAGCATGAAAAATAAATTCGGAGAAATGTCCATATGAGCAAAAGAGAGCTGTTCACAATATATTCTTAAGAGAATCCCTATGTAGAAAGCTATGTAGATAACCTGAATTAAAGCAATTAGAGAAACCTAAATGTGAGAACAGAGAGTGTATTCAAAAACATCTAACTCCGCTTCTTTCGGGCACTGTGCTGAGCGCCCTAGGGGCTGCAAAGATGAAGAAAATTGTCCTCAAAAAAGCACATAGTCTCCATGGAAAAGAATGACTAAAATGCCAGGTAGAAAGTAGCTAATGCCATAAATGGGGTGTGTGTGTGTGTGTCAGAGAGAGAGACAGAGAGAGACAGAGACAGAGAGATTAAGATCAAGGAAGCCGTTTGGGGAAACACTTATACCAATAAGAATGACTCTGCTGAGAGAAAATGGCTAAGGAGAGGCAATGTGGCTATTTAATGACCCCAGGGAATGGAGCCCCAGTCCCTTCTAGGAAGTTTGGAGGGAAAAGTGAGAACTCAAGAGCAAATCAGGGAGACCTGTCTTCCCTGCTATGTCTAACTTGCCATGGCAAGGTTGGGTATCTCTGTGAAGTGAGGTGCTTTGCCACCACATAATGCCCAAGTTTGGAGTTCCCCAAGCTGGCATCCTAAGCCTCAGAGGAAACACTACTCTTTTTTGGGGGGGCGGCGGGGATGGAGTCTCACTCTGTCACCCCGGCTGGAGTGTGCAGTGGCTCAATCTCAGCTCACTGCAACCTCCACCTCCCAACTCAAGAGATCCTCCTGCCTCAGCTTCCTGAATAGCTGGGATTATAGGCACACACCACCACGCCTGGCTAATTTTTGTATTTTTTAGTAGAAATGGGGTTTCACCATGTTGGCCAGGCTGGTCTTGAACAACTGGCCTCAGGTGATCCGCCCGTCTCAGCCTCCAAAACTGCTGGGTTTACAGGCCTGAGGCACTGCACTGGGCTGAAACACTACTCTCATGCACCCTGAACAAATCAGAGAAAGCTGATAGTCACCAAGTGTCCTGTGCAAACTTGAACAAACTCTGCATCACCGTGTGGTGACTCCAGAGTAGTTCCATGGGAATTCACTTTCCCCAGGCCTTTTCAGAACCCCTCCAAAGTCCCAGAATTAATTCAGTCCGCAAAGAGTCTCTGGACTTTTGACATCTTTATTAAAGGATTGGTATACAGAGGTACCCACTTAATGGTAATGATACTTATCCATCTATCCATTATCCTTTCATCCAGCAAACACACACTAAGCATCTACATGCCCAACCTAGAGAATACGAATAAGAATAAGAACGAATTTCTACCTTCTTGGTGAGGACAAATGGTTAAACCAGCAAGTACACTAAGGATTACTATTACCATGAGAGAAGCAGAACTGAAGCGCCATGTAGGAACAAAGGAAGGAAGGAGGAGGAGTCAGGTCAGTGGCTCATGCCTGTAATCCCAGCACTTTGGGAAGCCAAGAAAGGCAGCTCACTTGAGTTCCTGAGTTTGAGACCAGCCTGGCCAACATGGTGAAACCCCATCTCTACTAAAATACAAAAATTAGCCAGGCATGGTGGTGGGCGCGTGTAACCCCAGCTACTCGGGAGACTGAGGCATGAGAATCACTTGAACCCAGGAACAGGAGGTTGCAATGAGCCGAGATTGCGCCACTGCACTCCAGCATGGGCGACACAGACAGACCCTGTATCAAACAAGAAAAAAAAAAGAAAATGCTTCATGGAAGAAGTAATCTTCCAAAGATGGCAAAGATGGGCAGGCAGAAGACACGGGGATGCTCACTTGAACCCTCTGGGTTCCCAAATATCATAGCCATGACTCAATGTCTAAGAGTCATGACTGGAACCTAACCTGACCTACTTGACCTAGGTAAGAAAACAATGGGAACGTACTGACCTAAGTCCCTGAAGAGCAGGAGGGTGACTGCAGACACCTAGAGTCAGGGACTCAGACTCTCTCCGACTCTCGTCTCTGCCTCGCTCTGTGGATCGCCTTTCTTCTCCCCTAACCACAGCTTGGTTTTCTCACAGAAGTCAGACATGGCTGCTACAGCTACAGGCTTACATCTGCCAGCTTTTCCTCAAGAGAAAAAAGTTTTCTCCCCACAGGTTTAGTTTTTGAAATCCCAGGGGAATGATTGGTGTGTTCTGAGTCATGCATTAGACACATGTCACTGTGGCCAGAACAGTGGCTCCCATGATTAGCTCAGCTTGGCCAGGGGCCTACCTTTGGACCAAACGCTTTGTACAGACAAGTGGAGTGATGCAAAATATGAATTACCCATTTGGTTCACATTGGGTAGCAAGAACAACTCCCCCAAATAAAGGGAGTCTTATTCTCAGAAAGCACCAGAAACACAAAACAATAAATATCCACCATGTCAGGACACCACCAAACCATTCCTAGTTTCCAGGTGTCAACAGAATCTTCTGGCCCAGGGTTCCTATGACAGTAGCAAAGCTGAAACTGCAAGCCTGGCTATGTGAGCCAGCTTCTAACCAGATTCAGGTGGTGCAAGTCCCTTCACGTCTGGTGGGGAGTCACAGCCAACTGGACCAGCACTGAAGTAGGCCAAAGAGCAAAACTGCGGACAGAAAGGAATGCTGAACCCCTGCCAGGGTGGAGCACCTGGAATGCCCATATCTTCAAGGCTGCAGTCAAGGTCATTAAGCCTGCAGAGGATGGGCTAGAGGGTTGCAGAGAGCTCAAGTTCACAAAAGCAATAAGGGTCTTGCAGGATTAGATGTAGGGGAGCTGTGAGAGAGAAGAATGTTAGAAGTGTCAGCAGAAATGACAACTGAAATTGAAGCACAGTTTGAGTGGCAAATATTAACTCCCCATTCCCTATTCCACACAAACAGATAGAGGCTTTTATTGTGTCCCTTTTTGACCCCATTCCTTATAATTCTTCATTTCCTCTGCCCCACCTTGGGGTTGTTATAGATCACTGATAGCTATCCATCCCCCAACATATTTTACTTATTTTTCTCATTTACTCTCTGTGTTCCCCACTAGATTGTAGCCTCCATGAGAGCAGGGATTTTGCCTGTTTTGTTCATTTCTGAATCCCCCAAAATAATGTCTGTCATTGAATAAGCACTTAATAATATCTGTGAAATTAATTTGCTGAGGACTGAATTCCCAAGAAAGAGATACAATCTCCAAAGAGAACTGCTCTGCGTCAGGGATAGAACGTCCCCTCACTCTTTATGCTGTCTTCCACATGTAGGAAGCTGCCCAGCAGAACGCTCCTGGGCTCCTCTCCACTTCATTTCCCCCACCCCCAGCCCCACCACGGGAAGGTGCAGCAATGTACACAATGATGTGTTTAGGACAAAGAATTGGGCCTTCTTCGGTCATGCTCAGGCACAAGCTGCCCACAGGAAGCCACCTCCGCTCTGCTTCTGCCTTCCATGCTCTCCATGCCGAGGGCTATGGTCCAGCACTGCCATGGCTGGGGGCAGAGGTGCTTCCATCAAATTCCTGCAGACATAGGTCCTATTCCCAGGATCAGCTGGCTCACTAGCAAAGGTGATATTTCAATCCTACACTTGCCTAACTCTTTTTTTTTTTTTTTTTTTTTTTTTGGAGACAGGACTCACTCTGTTGCCCAGGCTGGAGTATAGTGGTACAATCTTGGCTCACTCCAACCTCTGCCTTCCAGGTTCAAGTGATCCTCCCACCTCAGCTTCCCTAGTAGCTGGGATTACAGGCATGTGCCACCACGTCCAGCTAACTTTTGTATTTTTTATAGTGACATGGTTTCACCATGTTGTCCAAGCTGGTCTCGAACTCCTAACCTCAAGTGATCCACCCGCCTTGGCCTCCCAAAGTGCTGGGATTACAGGCGTGAGCCACTGCCCTCAGCCTGAATCAAAACTATTTATCGGTCCCTGCTGAGTTCAGGCACCACCTACTCATGCCATAATTAGTAAAAATGAGCTTGTTACAAAGTAGCATATGGCACTACCCAAATTACCTCCTGCTGCAGGTCAGCTTCCCTGGGAAACAGACACTAAGATGATGAGATTTGCATGTGGAAGGTTTTTGCAGGGAGTGGTTAGGAGGATCTTCTCAGAATCAGGCACCTGTGAGAGAGCTGGGGCAGGACAGACAGGCAGGGAGAGGAGGCGTTGAACTATGATGTAGATGCAGCCTCAGCCAATTATACAGGGAGCTCTGAATGGCCTGGGGCTGCCTTTTATCCTTCTTCCTTCCAGGACCAGCCATTGACGGGAGCTGCCTCTAGAGAGGAGTGTGGACTTGGTCAAGGGTGATTCCCCTTCCAGGTCCTGAATGGGCATCTGTGAGGTCACCTCAGAGTGGATTCACACACCATCCTTCCATTATATGATGCTGGGTATAACAGCAACAAAATGCTTTTGCCTGTGAAATCACCTGTATAATAACAATTTGCCTGTATAATAACAACAAAAGCCTTTTGCCTGTGTATTTTGCCTAGGGGAGAGGGGTTGCTAAGGGAATGTTTTGAGGTGAGGCCTGTAAAGGGAGAAGTGACAGCAAAGACACCACCCAAGTGAAATCATGTGCCCTGGAATTCGGGTTAGGCAAGAGGAATGCCCCTTCTTTCTAACCTGGCTCAGTTGGTGCCAATCCCTTGAATCCGTTTCTAGATTCCCCCTCCCTATCTTTGAAGAAAAGTGGAGAAGGATTAACTGGCTAGTGGGCATTCCTTGCCCCAGAGAAGATTTGGCTGTCTTCACACATAGCATCAACTACAAAGGCTTATTTTCTCCAGTGCATGTCATAAGAGTAATACTTTTCAGCTGGGCGTAGTGGCTCACGCCTGTCATCGCAGCACTTTGGGAGGCTGAGGCTGGCAGATCATGAGGTCAAGAGATCAAGACCATCCTGGACAACATGATGAAACCCCATCTGTACTAAAAATACAAAAAGTAGCTGGGCGTGGTGGCATGTGTCTGTAATCCCAGCTACTTGGGAGGCTGAGGCAGGAGAACCACTTGAACCAGAGAGTCAGAGGTTGCAGTGAGCCGAGATCGCGCCACTACACTCCAGCCTGGCAACAGAGTGAGACTCCATCTAAAAAAAAAAAAAAAAAAAAAAAAAAAGAGTAATACTTTTCATTCTGATTTTCCCTTCTCTGTGCCAATCTAAGATGCTATTTTCCAGATCTAATGTGCTCAAAGACCGGGACTCATGCCTAGGGAGAAAGCTGCTATATATCATGGTACATTTGGAAGAGCAGCACATTGGAGCCAGGCCCCACCACCCACCTTCACAAACTCTATAACCTCAAGCAAGCTCAATGGAGCCTCAGTTGTCTGACCTGCCCAATGGACTTTAACACATTACCTGCCTCCAAGAAGGAGCGGCTCAAGTTCTGCCATTTTTATTGATCACTTCTTCAAGCAGTAAATTAACTGTATCCTGCCAAAAATGACTTCCCAGTGGTGAGGATGCATGGGTCTCTCTTTCTTTCTCACCCACAAAGTACTTGGCAGTCACCATCAGACCAGAAGTTTCTTTGCTTTCCTTGCAGGCTTTCAAAAGAAGGAAATAATTTCACCCCCATCAAAATGAGACCCTGTAGACAGGTCACTTAGAGACAACTATCTACTGGCTGGCTGCCCTGCCGCTCTGGCACAAAATGCAGTGAGCCTGTTATATATTTGCATCCTTGTGGCTTTTCTGGTGTGTGCATGCCTGGAGCACAATCTATGGCCTCAGTGAGTATATGGGATGTGTATGAGAGAGAGACATCTCAGCTTTTGTTTGGATCTCTCATTCTTGCCCGGAGTGTGACTCTATGAATCTCTTTGTTTTTTCAGATAGGTCTCACTGTTGCCCAGGCTGGAGTGCAGTGGCGCAGTCTCAGCTCACTGCAACCTCTGCTTCCCAGGTTCAAGTGATTCTCCTGCCTCAGCCTCCTGAGTAACTGGGGCTACAGGCATGTGCCATCATGCTCTGCTGGTTTTTGTATTTTTAGTAAAGACAGGATTTTTACCATGTGGGCCAAATTGGTCTTGAACTCCTGACATCAGGTGATCTGCCCGCCTCGGCCCCCCAAAGTGCTGGGATTACAGGCATGAGCCACTGTGCCCAGCAACTCTGTGACTCTCTTACCCACAGCTTCATATCATCTTTGTACCTTTCTGGCTTAAGTTGTCAAAATCAAAGGTAATGGGTGCATAAGAAGAAAATGAAAAATGTGAATATGTAAAACATTTAAGGCAACATCAACAATATATTAATTTGATGATTTCTTGTGATTTAACTATGTAAAGATACTGGTATAAACAAACCGTGAGCCAACTGTATTGTGGCTCTATTTTTTCTTCTGATAGTAAAGGCTATTGATGTAAAATAACCAGATTTACAATATTAAATTTTTAAAAAGACATTTGGATGATTTAGAGGGTTCTCTTAGAAGTGTATTTACAAAACAAAACAAAAGAAAAATAAAGCTAAGCCAGAGTAAACCTATCAAAATGAACTACCTGGGAAAAGAAAGAAAAAAAGTGAAATTAATTGAACTTACATATTTTCTGACTTTATGCTTGATACTTTATATTTTATCTTATTTAATCCTTACAATAATCCAGTTTAGGTAGGTATTATTATCCCCATAAGAAAGATGAAGCCTATACTAGAAACTAAATAATTCATTCATAATCCACCTATTAAAAAAAGAAGAACTGACCAGGCGCATTGGTTCATGACTGTAATCCCAGCACTTTGGGAGGCAGAGGCAGGTGGATCACCTGAGGTCAGGAGATAGAGACCACCCTGGCCAACATGAAGAAACCCCGTTTCTGCTAAAAATACAAAAATTAGCTGGGCATGGTGGTGCGTGCCTGTAATCCCAGCTACTCGGGAGGCTGAGGCAGAATAATTGCTTGAACCAGTGAGTCAGGGCTTTGCAGTGAACCAAGATCAGACCACTGCACTCCAGCCTGGTGACAGAGTAAGACTCTGTCTCAAAAATAAATAAAATAAAAAAATAAAATAAAAACAGAAGAACGGGAATTCAATGTCTTTAAGTTCAATATCCATCTCTTCTTAGATTTTGAACAAATGGCCATATGATTATTATAGTAAAAACAAAGATTATGATCTTAACCTCAAAGAATTTGTGACCACAGGTAACCAAACAAATCATCAACTCAAGAAACACTCTAAGACAGTGTTTCCCAGAGTAGCTGATAGAACAAAAGTCTTTGTGAACGCTCCATGTTTTAAAAAATGTTTCTATGGCCAAACGTGATTTGGGAAATGCCGCTTTTTACAGCCCCGTCTTGAAGATTCATGATGTTCACCACCTACTTAAAGCCTCGGAGAAAGAGCTCTCTTGCATCCAGTGGCACTAGCATTCCCAGGAGCAATACTTTGGGACACCCTGCTCTAACGCACTGTCTGATCAAGTCCAGCTGCAGAAATAAAATGGACAGCTCTGCTGGCGTTTAGAAGAGGGTTTGACCACACTGTGAGCTCATGGGATGGGTAGAAGTTTTCTGTTGGAACTGAAAGTTTATCTAGGCCTGAGGGCCTAGAGAGGAAGAGGATACCTGAGGCGAAAGGTCTGCTCGTGACACAAGGGCATCAGCGTGGCCGGAGCCAAGGATGATTTGCGGGAGACAGTTGGGGGAAATGAGGCGAGGTGATTATAGTTAGAGCCTGGATGGCTTGGCATGCATATCAGAGAAGATGGAATACAACCTGTGACAGCTACCAACAATACTGGACAAAGACATGAAGCTCCACAGCTTTCATCTCCTGTGCTATCTCACATTATCACAACAATGGGCCAACCAGAGAGGAGGGAACTGAGGGATTCGAGCTTTGTACCTGGGCTGCCTCCTTCCTGTCTCCCTTGTGTGATGGCTCACACCCATAATCCCAGCACTTTAGGAGGCCAAGGAGGGCGGATCACCTGAGGTCAGGAGTTCAAGACCATCCTGGCCAACATGATAAAACCCATCTCTACTAAAAATACAAAAACTAGCCAGGTGTGGTGGCGCGCTCCTGTAGTCCCAGCTACTCAGGAGGCTGAGGCATGAGAAATGCTTGAATGCTGGTGGTGGATGTTGCAGTGAGCCAAGATAGAGCCATTGCACTCCACCCTGGGCAACAGAATGAGACTCCGTCTCAAAAAAAAAAAAAAAAAAAAAAGGAGTTTTGTAGGGAGATTAATATGGTTGTCATGCCAAGGATGGAACCAAATGTGGAGACAGGAAGCAGGAAAAGTGGTGGGAACCCTCTGACATTTAAACAGATAGCAAGTGACTAAGAGCCCGGAAGCAGCTCTGGGGAAGGAAAGGAAAGAGCGGGTGCACGTGAGAGTTGCAACTAACGACCCATACAATTCAGCAAATGCCCAGAAATGGTGAAAGAATTAATGATAATTCACATGCTTTGAAACTGGGAATTCAGATAATGGCATTCCCATGAATGTGAAGAAGTGCTGATAATATTATTGATCATTAACAGTTCCTGAGGTCTTACTATTGTCAGCACCATTCTAACTGCTTACATTGATCACTTATTTAAAATTCCCAAACATACATGAGAACTTTCATTACTTCCATTTTCTAGATGAAGAAACCAAGGCACAAAGGAATGAGTTACTTTCCCAGGGTCACAAACCTAACAAATACCAAAAGTGAGAAGGATGGATCCAGTTCAGAGAGAAGGAAAAAATAGACCATGGGTTTGATCTTCGACTCTTTGGCTTAATGCAATGACAGGTAATCCAAATGGTCATGTACTATAGAGAGTTAGAGACCTCACAAAACAGGTAGAAGCTGAGGACTAGGCTGACCAATGTTCTGGTTTGCTAAGGACTGTGGGTTTGAGTCTTGAAAGCCCTGCACTGGGAAATGTCTCAGTCCCAGGAAAATTGGGACAGTTGGTCATCCTAGGCAAGTGAGAATGTAGATTGTAAATCATTTGCACAGAAACTAGAGCATCAGCCAGGGAGCACATTGATTCTTCCAAGATGGGTAGGAAGAAGGGTGGAAACTGTCCCTTGGGAAACTCCCACAACCAGGAAGCCAGCTGAGGAAAGCAGCACTCAAGGCTGCAGGAAGAGACTCCAGACCATGCAGTGCCTAAATCCAGGATAGAAAAGATTCTCAGGAAGAACTTGTGTCAGCAAGATGTCAAACGCTGCAGACGTCAGAGAAAAAAAAAAAAACAACAAAAAAGAAGCCATTTACCGTTGGCCACTACAAGAACATTCTAGGACTTCAAGAATAAAAGATAGGTAAATAACACATTATCTAATTATCTCATTTAATTAGTATTTCCATATCTCTTCACTATAGTGCTGTGGACATCTGCATTTTACAGACGAGGAAACTGGGATTCAGAGAGCTGAATGACCAGGAGGCTCTCCTCCACCGTCTGTTGTGGCAGAGCTGGGAACCACGAGGACGAGAAGAGTGGACACAGGCAGGGGAATGCCTGCTAAGGATTTGAAGTCAAGGGAAGGAAGCCAGGAAAGAGAAAAAGAGGGAAAAGGCCAAGGGGAAGAGGCACTAGTTGAGAAGGAAAGGGCTTCCGAGAGATGCAGGGAGGCTGTGAGGTGGGAGAAAATAGGTTGGTTTGCCCTGATGAGACAAATGGGCAGCTCTTCGTCTGAGACTGGACAAAAATGAGGGCTAATCAGAGGGAAAGAACACCCCCGAGGGAGGACAGGGTAAAGGTGGAAACTTATTCTGGTTGGCCTCAATCTAATTGTCAAAGGAGGAGGTGATAGGGTTTGCCTGTGTTCCCACCCAAAACTT
This sequence comes from Theropithecus gelada, assembly GCF_003255815.1. Taxonomy (NCBI): domain Eukaryota; kingdom Metazoa; phylum Chordata; class Mammalia; order Primates; family Cercopithecidae; genus Theropithecus; species Theropithecus gelada. Next base: position 49,787,384 of record NC_037680.1, on the reverse strand, counting down.
ATCTTGAATTGTAGCTCTCATAATTCCTACATGTTGTGGGAGGGATCTGGTGGGAGATACATGAATCATGGGAGCGGTTTCCCCCATACTGTTCTCATGGTAGTGAATAAGTCTCACAAGATCTGATGGTTTGATAAGGGGAAACCTCTTCCACTTGACTCTCATTCTTTCTTGCTGCCGCCATGTAAGGTGTGCCTTTCACCTTCCACCATGATTGTTAGGCCTCCCTAGCCACATGGAACTGTGAGTCCATTAAACCTCTTTTTCTTTGTAAATTACCCAGTCTCAGGTATGTCTTTATCAGCAGTATGAAAATGGACTAATACAAGAAGTGAAATAGTCCCCTGGGATGTCAGCGACTGGGGCAGCAGGCAGCTACAGAAGTCAGGAATACCTTCTATGAGATACAGCAAGAGTAACACAGACATTGCCCCTCTAAAGATGAACAGCAGGAACTCCCCTCACTAGCAATGCTCCTCAGGCCAGCTTGGGTGGAGTGAGTGATGGAACCTGCTTTTCTAAACTTCCAGAAAAGGAAAATAAGTCTGGGGATATGTGAATCACCCCAAGAGGTGGCCCTAGGCTCCTAAAGCACCCTTAGCCTGACTGTACCTCTCACTTATACTCTGAATTGGTATCCCTGGCTAGCCTGATAACTAATCTGTGTCCCCAATACATGATAAACTCCTGGAGGAAGGGACCTTGTCTTAATTGACCTGGTAGCCACAATGTGCTGTGCTGTGTCTGCAACTTGGTAATTATGCAATAAATGTCTGACATGGAGAAGTGGCTAAGATGGTGAGATGAGCTGACCATGAAGTCAAGATTGGATAGAAAATCTGAGATGACCAGGAGAAGATTCATGAGCCGGATGAAAGGAGAGGGTTCATGGTCCTGTGGAAGTTAAAACTGTACTGGAACCAGCTCACATCAGCTCACAGGAGTCAATTTTGCACATTTCTTCCCAACTTTATGTCAGTGAAATCACACTGGTAGCTTAAAATCAGAAATGGTGGGAATATTTACACTATGGGAATCAACAAATGCTACATATCAGAGCTTCTTTTCTCTGAAGAGGAGGTTGATAAATTACCAACATACCATTGAATAACAGCCAGATTTCATACAGGTAGGATAGGAGAAGTGATGATTCAGAGGTTGTGTACAATGAAAGAAACCATTGCATAAGACAATAGCTACAGGTTTCCTCTGCAGAGGCCATATTTCCCAAAAAAGACACCCAGAGCCAAAGCACATGCCTCCTTCATTTTTAAGAGCAAGGAGTTCCTGTTTCACTGTCAGAGGAGTTCTGGTTTTACTATCTTTTCCCCTTCTGTTTATCATTATGACACCTGGAATACACACAGATGAGGAATAAAAGCAGGCAATATAAAGATGAATTGGTTTAGGATCACTTGCAATTATCTGAGGAATTGGTTTTGGCCTTAACTTTTGCAAGGGAAGAAAAATGAGAGAATAGTGTTCTGCTCTAAATAATGTGCATGCCCACGGATCAGAGGAAAAAGAGATGACTGCTCATCTCCTGTTGTCCCCGTAGAGCATGAGATAAAATATTAATACTTTAAAGAGAAACATCTGATCCCTGTCTGTGTTTAAGTGCTGTAACCTGTTACCAGGAACAGTTGAAGACTATCTACTCTTCTTTACCCAAAATGGACAATACTCCACGGTTTTTTGCCCCACAGCCTACCTCGCTCTATATAACTCTATCTCAGTCATGCACACTAGCATGGACTCAGAATTCAAAAGAACTCAAAGCAGATCTAGAAAAAGTCAACATGTGGAAAATGCAGGGTTTAGTGAAAATTCACAACCTTTCCCAGGGACCATCTTTAGTCTAATAAATGAAGGCTATTCCATTAGTGAGTATAAGCTTTACATTGGCGAGGCCAAAGGCATTTTGTGGGAAGTTATAGGAGTTTTACGCTTATAGATTTTTTGTGTTGGGATATCCAACAACAACAACAAAAAAGTTTGTATTGGGATTTTTTTGTGTTGTGTTATTCTGTGTGTTGGGATAGCAGCACACTGAGGAATGCAGGTCCAGGGGTTCAGCCATGTGTTTGCGTCAGGCCTGGCTGTTGTGATTTTCCACTAAAGTGGTTCTGTACACATTTTTCAAATGCAGATAATTTTGGGTGAAAAAATAAAAGCTCCATTCAACAAAAGAATGTTTATGCTCAAGAGTGTAAGAGAAATTATTAATCAAGAGGTATACACTATCAAAACAAGGCAACTTGGTGCATTAATCAAAGAAGAAGTTTGAGTATGACAAATAGTTCAACTTCTAATATTTCTTAAAGTCTACACAGCCATTTCAATTTAAAACAAACATTCTGATGCCATGTATGGTGGCTCATGCCTACAATCTTAGCACCTGGGGAGGTCAAGGCAAGAGGATTGCTTGAGTACAGGGATTCAAGACCAACCAGGGCAACATAGTGAGACTATCTCTAGAAAAAAATAAAAAATTAGCCAGGCGTGGTGGTGCCCACCTGCAGTCCCAGCTAGTTGGAAGGCTAGGTGGGAGGATAGCTTAAATCCAGAAGGCCAACCATGCAGTGAGCTGTGATCATACCACTGCACTCCAGTCTGGATGACAGAGCAAGATCCTGTTTCAGTAAAACATAAAATAAATAAAATAAAATAGACATTCTGAAATTTTTCCCTCCACTAATTTAATTCAATTTTAAACACATAGTAAAAATTTCCAAGGAAAATATGAAATGGGACAAAATAATTATATCGGATTTAAAGTTAGCTCTTTTAAAAAACCATTGTCTAGCATTAATCCATGACATTTGAAGTTTAAAATCTGACATTTCTTTACTGTACTTCTGTAATTTGATGCCTCAGCAATTTATAGTATGCATAGAATGTATTATAATGCCAGAATAGTACAACCAAGTTGTACTAATTTAGTCATTCATATTCTCTACTAAGGTGTTTAAATGTTCAATGAGCCCTTAGAGAAAATAACGAATAAGTTTAACAGCAACTTATATTCCAAGATATTAAGGGTATTTCAGGTAAATAAATATTAAATTTGCTGTCTGATAGGTGAAGACTGTAGTTAAGCGATGTGCCAAGGCTCTCCAATAAAGTTTGGGTGAAAACATGTACGTGCAATGATGAATTAGTACTCCCAACTTTTGTATACCTACTCAAAACAGTAAACTTTTCTTAAATGGTGGTTTGAAGATGAAATTCAAAATGTCACTAACTTTATTTTGTAATTCCACTTTTCACAATGTAGTCTAAGAAAATAATTATAAAAACAGAAAAAGCTTCATGCTTAAAGATGTTGACCTCAGCATTACTTATCATTGGAATGTTATAGTAACTAAAACGTCCACCAATAGCAGAATGAGAATGTAAAGTATATCAGCTCCACACAATGATATGTGGCCCTTTCTGCATTTCAGAGTCTGGTCACTGGAAGGCACCACAGCCCAGTGTGAAGATCACAGTGTCCGGATCACATCTTCCAGAAATTGGTTTTTTTCTTTTCTTTTTTTTCAGGATGAAGTTTCACTCTTGTCACCCAGGCTGGAGTGCAATGTCACGATATTGGCTCACTGCAACCTCCGCCTTCCAGGGTCAAGCAATTCTCCTGCCTCAGTCTCCCGAGTAGTTGGGATTACAGGCATGCGCCAACATGCCCGGCTAATTTTTGTACTTTTAGTAGAGACGGGGTTTCACCATGTTGCCCAGGCTGGTCTCGAACTCCTGACCTCAGGTGATCCACCCGCCTCCACTTCCCAAAGTGCTGGGATTACAGGTGTGAGCCACCCGCCCTGCCCGGAATTTTTTTTTTTTTTTTTTTTTTTTTTTTTTTTTTTTTTTTTTGAGACGGAATCTAGTTCTGTCACCAGGCTGGAGTGCAGTGGCGCAATCTCAACTCACTGCAACCTCCGCCTCCCAGGGTCAAGCGATTCTCCTGCCTCAGCCTCCTGAGAAGCTGGGATTACAGGCGCCCACCACCACGCCTGGCTAATTTTTTGTCTTTTAGTACAAAATACACGTGTTGCCCAGGCTGGTCTTGATCTCCTGAGCTCAGGCAGCCCACCCGCCTCGGCCTCCCAAAGTGGTAGGATTACAGGCATGACCCCCACTCCCAGCCCAGAATATTTTTAAAAGCTGAAGATGGGATTTTCTTTTCTGAGATAGCAAAAGGTGACATTTTGATGTTTACAACAGATCTCCTATGATTCATCCCCACCTTGGTAGTTTTGGAAGTATGGTCAAATAAGTCTACATAGTTAAGAGAATGCCTGGAAATTTTGCCAAAATGTCAATATATTATAACGTTGTCTGTATGGCTGACTAGAGAAAAGAGAATATGGCAAGAAATAGTAAATTCCCTGTTCTTGAATTGTTTATGCTCTCGTTAGGCTTGCACACCAGAAAAAATTTTGAAAACATAATTTAAGGGTACTTTAAAATACAGTATAAATGAAGTGCATAAACACTGAGAGGCTGGAGCACAAGGGATAATCGAAGTCAGGTGGCCCTAATCAAGACCGGCGCACTGGCGCTGGGGACTGGTCCGGCCCCGCGTGCACGGGCCGCAGGGTTTCTGTAAAGTTTTAAGGGGGCGAACAAAATACAGTTGCTGATCCAGTCGGTGACATATTTGCTCACTTCATAATCTGCTTCCTACATAAGCTGTTGCTGAATGGAAAACAAATGCAAGCACATCAAGTCTGGGAACAGATGGTGCTTCTGTAAGACGAAGAAAACAGGAGGGCCGGGGGACAGCAAGTTTTAAAAAGCTCGCTTTCTTCCCCTTCCCCCTCGGCTGCCTGGCTTCCTCCGCAGCCCCCTCCTGTTAGCCCCATCTTTCTCTTCAGCTCCTCCCACCTTTGTTAGGATGAAAGATGCTGTAGGTTAGAGAGATAGAAGACGATGCTTAATCCCAAATCCCTTTTGTGCGTTTTAGTAGAGCTCTTGTCTCCCAAAGTAAAATAAAGAGGCCAAGGCCCCTGTAAAATGGCAGCGAGGCCGCGCACAAAGAGTGCGGGGCATATGGTGACCTTCCTTTCTCCGAGATGGGTTGAGCCTCAGTTGTCATGCTGGGGGGTTGTTCTTAAATATCATTTGGATGCTATTGTTTGTCTGAGGCCCGGAAAAAAATGTGACTGTCTTGCTGAGCTGGAGGGAAGAAGAATCTAAAAAGGATTTATGGAAATGTCTGGAAATTTTGCCAAAATGTCAGTGTGCTAATTGTCTGCTGAATTATATCCGAGGCAGCTCCATCTCTATGCACGGGTTTGGACGTGTACACGTACTCTCTTATTATTCTTCGGTCCTTCTTGCCTTGTTTTGAATCGGGATTCTATGGCACTACAGTAAAAGTGGTGTGGTGCACGTTACAGCGAAAGTGGCAAGCTATGAAGACAATAACCACATAAATCAGATTTTCCCGGGTAGTTCCCATTTCAAACATTCTGCTTCTGTAGGTCTATTAGTGCACTCCTACTCATCAGACCATATGTCACCCAGGTTTCCAATTCTGAAAATAAATGACTTATTTATGATGAAACAAGTGCATAGTGGGCATGAATAAATGTTGGGGAAGGAAGGAAGGAAGGAAGGAAGGAAGGGAGGGAGGGAGGGAGGGAGGGAGGGAGGGAAGGAGAGAGGGAAGAGAAAGAGACAAGGAGGGAAGAAGGGAGGAAGAAAGGAAAAACAAAGAAAGACATGAATGAATGAATGAATGAATGAATGAATGAATGAATGAATGTTGGTACTCTACAGATGATGTAAGAAAGCTTAGACTTTGGTTCTAACTTTGCCATTTGCCATTAGTCATGTGGCACCTGACCAAAAAAGTAACCTCTTGGTCTTTGGTTTCGTCATCTAGAAAGTGTTGAGACAAATCTAATTTCTTTCTGAGATCCATCCAGATCCAACAAATCTATATGCTAATGAAAGAGGGCTTTATCCAAGATTTAAGGTTTTTTTCTTGGTTCCGAGTCTGATGACTTAGTTGTGACTAATGAAATTTACCAGTCCTCTAAGCAAACATGGACAATGACATGTAAGTTTCTTTATCCCATGGTAGGGGAAAGCCCATGACTAGAAGTTACTGAAAGCACAATCTTTAAGGGGTGTGAAGGAGGGGACTATATGCAGAAAGGCAATTGTTTAGGTTTACTGCATTTCTTTTTTTTTTTTTTTTTTTTTAGATGGAGTCTCGTTCTGTCGCCTAGACTGGAGTGCAGTGGCGTGATCTCAACTCACTACAACCTCCACCTCCTGGGTTCAAGCAATTCTTCTGCCTCAGCCTCCCCAGTAGCTGGGATTACAGGTGCATGCCACCACACCTGGCGAATTTTTGTATTTTTAGTAGAGACAGGGTTTCACCACATTGGCCAGGCTTGTCTCAAGCTCCTGACCTGGTGCTCCACCCACCTCGGCCTCCCAAAGTGCTGGGATCACAGGTGTGAGCCACCTCACCCAGCCGACTCCATCTCTTTAAGGCAAATAAGAGTATTTGCTTTAGGGTTGAGGGGATACCAAGGTACAAAGGCAAAAATTAAAGACAACTTAGTTAAGAATTGGAAAAAGTGATTTGAGAATAATATACTAAGTGAATCAAAAGATATAAAAGTGAAATATGAGCAATTTGGGGCTTGTACAGGGCAGTTTTCTAATAAAGACAAGACATCTGAACTCGTAGCCAAAGAAAGAATGCGTTGTAGTTAACTGCATGCACTCAAAATGTGGTCCAAGTTACAAGAGAAGATATGAGGAGTACTTTCGCAAATAATTTTTATTCTAATATTTAATTTTGCTGGAAAGTCTTGTAATCTAATGCAATAGTTAAGTAAAAGCTGGTCGAAATAATGAAATGCATTTCTTCCAAGTCCATGGGCTCCAAGGAGCCCTCACGGCGGAGATAGGGGTGACAAATCTCAGGCAAAAGCTCTGGGTCAGCGCACCCCAGCTGTGTCAGAGCCAGCAGCTCCTGCCCTCAGCATAAAATTGGTCCCCAGAGCAGGCTGTAGGAGAGTTCCCTGAGGTGGAAGGAAGAAGAGAAAAGGAGACTCAGGGAATGAGCTCTGTGTATGAGCACGGTCAGGGGATGGGAGCGAGACAGGGGTTTACATCTCCAGGGAAGGCCCAGGGTGCTAGGATACTGCAGCAAAACACCAACAATGGGCAAGTCGTGTGTGCTGTTAACTACATTAGCAACATAATTAACTTTTTAATTGCATTTTAGTTAACTTATTCTATTTTTAGTCAATGCCTTTTATTGATCAGTTGGCAAACAAGTTTTTATAAGGGATTGTTTTTAAAAGAATTGGTCATAAAGGAAAGAAAAAGAATGAGAAAGAAAAATGAAGGAAGGACGGCTATCTGCTGCAACACTTAGGTACCCTCATGTTAAAAAAAAAGTCTTTTTATTTCCTAAGTCCAGGCTCAGAGGATGGTCTCTTGCTAAAATTCTAGCCTGTGGTCCTGGCCAAGAGAGTAAACTGCTAGTCACCAGGACGTAATTCTGCACCTGTCTTTTGTATCTGTTGAAGTTCCTGGAGCAGCATCCAGGGATAAAAACAAATGACTAAGTTTTTGTATGGCACCGAAGCAAGGATATCAAATAGTCACTCTGATACCCTCCACTCTCCAATCCCTGCCTCTCATGAGGCCCCTCCTTGCAAAGAACAGCTCAATAAAAGGAAATAGGATGCTTTTTAAAAACACAAGCTGCCCACGTTGGACTTTGCACAGTTTTACTAGCTCTGCCACTGACCTACAGATCTAACAACAGCAATAGTACTTGTCACCTATTGAGTACTTCTAGGTAGTGTTCTAAGTGTTCACATACAGTTATGCATTTAATCCTCACAGCAACTCTATTAGGAAGCTGCTCAATATTAGTCCCCATTTTGCAGATGAAATTGAGGAAAATGAGGTTAAGTGAGGTGCCCAGGTCACATGACCAGGATCACCCCACAGGCCTCTGCTTCCAGCATCTGCCGTCCCAATCTGTACACTGTGTGATGTTGAAAGCTTTGGCTGGAATTAAGCCTCCTCATTTTAGTTTATCTTCTTCCTTGTTAAACCACACACAATACTTCTGCTTTTATTTCTTCAATAAAATCTGGAAACAGAATCAGGTTAAAAAAAACACATATAGAGGAGAAACAGAGTAGTTCAAAGAAATTCAAGTCTGGGAAAGCTTTGGAAACATTTGTTCATGTTAAAGGATTTTCGGCAAAAATATAAGTGTTTTTAATCTCTTCTGCCATATGTTTAAAATAAAAGGCTTTTATTAGAGCAAGTCCTTGTACTAAGATGCACACAGTTTAAAAAAAAAAAAAGTGAAAATGACCCAGAGCCATTGCCTTGGAAAGAATAATAAGTAGGGGTCAGGCATGGTAGCTCATGCCTGTAATCCCAGCACTTTGGGAGGTGGAGGCAGGCAGATCACAAGGTCAAGGGTTTGAGACCATCCTGTCCAACATGATGAAACCCAGTCTCTATTAAAAATACACAAATTAGCTGGGTGTGGTGGCAGGCATCTGTAGTGCCAGCTACTTGGGAGGCTGAGGCAGGAGAAGCTTTTGAACCCAGGAGGCGGAGGTTGCAGTGAGCCAAGATCGCACCACTGCACTCCAGCCTGGCAACAGAGCAAGACTCCGTCTCAAAAAATAAAGAATGATAAGGAGGACCACTGATGTAAGCAGATTTAAGAATCTCAAACAAGTTTTTGGGTTTAGTTAGAGGTATATGTATATTTCCTACATATACCTCTAATCAACAGGGATAGCCATTGTTAGCATTTTGAAGCATTTCTTGCAAAAAGTATTACTATTGTTACTATTTCTAACCACAACCACAACAGTATTGCTTACATAATTTAACTCTTAGGTTATGAGTGTTTGTTTTTTGGGGGTTTGGTTTTGAGGATTTCTGTGCCTTATAAATAGCCCTTATAGGCTTGGGAGAAAGTGATGGCATTAATATGTAAAAAGAAAGTACCCACAGCACCAAAACAGTGAAAACTTCCTTAATGATGTTCGTTCTGATTTAAGTATAAGTTCACCTTTAATATCTCAGGTTTAGGTTTTACCATTTCTCATCACAGAATGCGCTTCTGCAGCACCAGAAGAACTTGTCAGGCAAATAGCTAGATTCGAGTTAGAAACAAACCAAAAATCCAATCAAATTAGTTTTGAGATCGTGATTGAGATCATGATAATGAACAAAAGAAATTAACCATTGGCCAGGCATGGTGGCTGACGCCTGTAATTCCAGCACTTTAGGAGGCAGAGGCAGGCGGACAGCTTGAGCCCAGGAGTTCGAGACCAGTCTGGGCAACATAGTGAAACCCCGTCTTTACTAAAAATACAAAAAATTAGCCAGGTGTGGTGGTGTACTACCCAATTACTCAGGAGGCTGAGGTGAGAGGATCTCTTAAGGAGTGAGACTCTCTAAAGATAAATAAATAAGAAAAGAAAGAAATTAATCATTGGAAATGTCTAAGTTTTAAGCTTTTAACTCAATCTTTGACCCTGTAGAGATACAGCTTAATTTGATTATTTCCTTTCCTGAGTTCATCTAATGGGCTTGGTATGATATAACCACTACCAGAATACAGCTCAATGAACTTGTTTAAAACATCTTAAGATGCTGAATTGCAGTGAGGAAAAAAAAAGGGGCCAGTACAATCCACTGTGGAATGGCGAATGCATGAAGACTTCGTAGAAAGGATTGAAAATGAGTTGTGTTCAAGGACACCCACATTTTATTGTATGCCCCACAGTATAGCAGGCAGGGTATTCATTAGCTAGGACTTATGTGGTTCAAGTAAATGTATGTGACTTACAATGGGTTTGTAACCTTGCAGGTGGTATGACATAATCCAGTGGTTCTTAACCTGGCTGTCTGTTAGAATCCCTGGGTGAGTTTCTAAAAAAAAAATACTAATGCCCTGTCCCCAGCCCAGAACAATGACTTCAATGTCTCTAGCTGTGGCGCTGAGGCAATGATGTATTTTTAACTCCAGATGATACTATTGTGTAGTTTGAGATGCACTGGTACAAACAAACAGCACAAGTTTCCGAGTCAGCTGGGGCTGGGTTCAGAAAGTGGCCCTGTCCCTGATTAATTGTGCAGATTTGAGTTTTGTTTCCTCATCTGGAAACGGGAGATGGTAATACCTACTTCACAAGGATTAACTATTAAACGAAAAACATGTATGGAGAATGCTTGGGAAATAGTGGCCACTCGGTCATGCCAGGTCCTCCCCTTTATATCTTTATATCTTTCACGCTCTAAAACAAATCTAATTTTGCTAAATTATTTCAAGAAAGTCGCTCAGATACTCAATGTCTTTTCATTCTGCCCCCAAGAAATTGACCTTTCAAAAACTGTGGGATTGCTGGCTAGGCAGCTGACAGGTAGCATTGTGAAGAACAAGCAAAGTCTGAGCATCGCTTTAGGGAGCAATGCATCCATCTTCAATAATACTGTCACATGCCACACCATGAAAGGAATAGAAAGGTCTCGCTGTTGTCTGTATCTGATCAGATTTAACGTTTAGATTCCACCCTCGATGCAGCCAGAGCATGCCTGCAAATGTTCCTCATTCATGACTCACTAAATAATAAGGATGCTGATTTCCATTTGCAACAGTACCCTACAAAGTGGCGTGTAATGGGAATCTGACACAGGAATTTTCTTTGAAATAAGATATATAATGTGATCTCAAGACCACAACAGATCTCATCTTAATGATGTTGAGAAACCCCATGAGCTTCATCAGGAGACACAGAAGAAGTGAACATTTTGCAAGGTGGTATTGCTGGATTAATCAGAGGTGGTTGTTGCTGGCCTTGCAACAGCAGCCTATGCCCTTTCCTGCTAGCCTGGCCCAGTAATGTGGGGAGTTAAGGATGGAGCCCTTCTTTAGATGTGCTCTTCTGCCATCTTCAATTCCAGTCTTAAGCCATAAGACTTCCTGGCCCATTCAGCATTCTGGAAAGAACCAGAAATTGTGTTGACTTCTATCTTCCCTCCAGGAAGAAAGAAAGAACTATTTTTACTTTTATTATCATATTTCAATGACCTAAGCTAAATGTAGTACTACTCTCTCTTTCTTCCTTCAAGTTCATTATTTTGTCATGAAATGATATATATGCTTTGGGGTTTCAGTTTGGAAAAAGTCAGTAAAAGCATACAATATATCTATCCTTGGGTCAAAGACAAGAAACTTTAGCACAAACAGCCATGGCAACTGCATCAAAAGAAATCCACTGGATTATACTTCAAATAAGTCCACATTTTTTCGTTACATCTGTGGTGCATTGCAGGACTGAAATCTGTAGCTTTTCAACATAATATGTGTCTAGATCAAACAGTATTAAATAATCATTAAAATCTGCTTTGTCCTTCTTGAAGAGCTGCTCATAGCTTCACATTGTGTTATGTGTATTAGTGGAACATTGGATATTATATAAAATGTGAATTGCAACTGTCTTGTGTGGTAGACAGTTTACTAAAGTATTATCCAGAACACATGCTATCTGATTTACTAACTTATTATCCATTAAAAAATCCCTGGGTAAATAAATGTGTAACTAAAAGAATTGTTACTCTGTATAATCAGATGAATAGATACAAACAGGGAAGATTGCTGTCATTATGTTGTATATTGTGCTAAACAGATGCACATGATTTTTTTCAAATAGTGCACATATCAAACTGCTTCCTTCCGTCTGGGCTTTGCTTTTATCAATAAGATGTTTCATATTCCAAATCAATCGTTGTTCTGGGAAGGCTATTCCTCTCCCCACTTCTCCTTCTCCCACCCTCTTGCACTCCCACTGCCCCAAATCTTTCAGTCAAGGGGCTTGGCCCAGAAGAGAAATGACTAGAAACACCAGGCCTATTCCGTGTGGCTGAGCACTAGGTCTGCCCTTACTCTAAAGAACATATCGTGACCCAGGGCCCATTGGAAACTCAAGTCAAATCACAGTGAGTGGAAACTGAGTCCTTGGAAGGTTGCCAGCTGCCACAGATGCTCCCACAGCAGTGGGCCACACTCCATCAGTATCACTTGTGCTTTAGATTCTTCTGTAGATAACAAGGGTGGAACTGCACTGAGGCACCCATTCCTCATTCATTCTCCCATTGGCACACACACGTTTTATGGAATTGGCAGAATTTCTAAGAGCAGGCAGCAGTCATGGGCAGAGTTGATAACCAAACTTTCCTTCCATCCATCCTTTCATCCCATCCCACCTAGCCAGTCAGCCATGGCAGAAATCTTGTTAGGTACCTATGGTATCAGGCAGCATGCCAGAATAGGGAGAGGAAGGGTTTCCAAGTAGTTTAGAGTCCAGTAGCAGAGACTTGCCAGCAAGGCACCAATTATAATAGAGAATAATAAATGGTTCCAGGCTCGTGTATCAGATGCTTTTGGAGCACAAAGGAGGGCATCTGACCCAACTACTTCACTAATATAATCAAAGGCCGGGAGCTGTGGCTCATGCTTGTAATCCCAGCACTTTGGGAGGCCAAGGAAGGAGGATCACTTGAACTCAGGAGTTCAAGCCCTAGGCAACATAGCAAGCCTCTCTCTCTATGTTTTAAAAATAAAAACAAAAATAAAATAAAATACTAAAAAAACTAATAGCTGGAATCAAGGAAAGAGTTAACCACTGAACTGGAAAAGGAAGCAGGAGGTGTCAGATAAGTTTCAGAGTTTAGGTTTGGCAAAATGGATTAAAAAGTGGTGGCATTTATAAAGATAAACAATTAGGGAGGATGTGGTATCTGCCATCTCCTCAGTCCTGCCTAAGAAATTTGCTTCTACAAAAGTCTTTTTTCTAAACAGCTTTATTGAGATATAATTCACTTACCACACATTGCATCTATGTTGGTGTACAAGTCAATGGCTCTTAGAATAGAGTTTTAGCATAGAGTTGTGCAACCTTCAGCACAATCAATTTTAAAACATTTTCATCACCCCAAAAGGAAATTCCATACCTTTAGCTGTCATGCTCCAATCCCCCCCGCCACCCACAGCCCTAAGCTATCACTAATCTACTTTATATATAGATGTGCCTTTATATATAGTTCTGGGCAGTTCATATCAATGGAATCACACAGTATGTGGTCTTTTACGACTGGCTTGTTTCACTTAGCATAGGACAGTTGGGTGATTAAAACATTCTTGAAAAGGCAGCCAAGCGTCCTACCCTTGGCCACAGTGACAGATCGGATCAGTAGGCCCTTGAGGGGAGCCAGCCCACAGGCTGGTCAAGAACCCATGAGGTGGTATGGCATGAAAATATATGCCAGAAAATCATATTCTCTCCAACTTGAACCACAAACATACTGAGAGAATGAGGCAGTATTCAGTAGGATCTAAACCTGGCATAGAGATTCCACGAGCTAGAGTTGGCTTGTGAGGCGTCAAGACAAGTAGGGGTTATACAGAAGTGGAAACTATGAGCAAGATTAGAACGAGGAAACAAGTTAGCAGAATTGTCAGGTAAAGAAACAATGCACACCCCAGGCATGGACCAGCCACTCAGAAGCAAGTGTCAAGTGGGATAGCTGAGTTAGGTTAGGGACATGCAAAAGGCACCCTGATTCCTGCTGTTAACATCCAAGAGTTGCTCTGGGGTCTCACTTTTCCTGACCCATTACAGTTTCTCTTCCTCTGGGGCCTGGTTTTGGTTTTTGCTTTTTCAGCTTTAACTAGGTTCTCCCACCTATGTGCCCTTACAATAAAACCAACATTATTTGAAGTGATTCAAATGAGCTTAACATGAAAAGCAGCTAAGTGGGATGAGGGAATAATGAATTCAGTACAAGATGTGCTAAGTACGAGGTATGGGACTCCAGGCTGAGTAGGTGTTGGCATATACATGTACCTATAGCAAGGGAGTTGGTGCTGTGAATGGCATTTGCAAGACTTCAATGTAGACAGAACTCATAGATACAGTAACATGAAGGGGAAAGAGAGAAAGATGCTTGCAAAGGATATTTCCTTTGTAAGAGGGGCAGCCAGAGTGTTGGGTGAAGAACTAGGAGGTTGTGGTTAGGGACCAAAGCCACAACCCTGGTCTCATTATGCACCAACCTACATGCCAACAGCTCTTGCAATGGAACTGCTTGGTCTTCATTACTTCCCCTACCTGCTGAGGAGAGCAGACTAATTTCCTCATTCTCAGCTTTGATTTCCATTTAACTCAATGAACATTCACCTAGGACTGACTTATGCAAAACACTATGCTACGAGGAATACCAAGGGGTGGGGTGGAGTGGTGATTACATCCCTAGACTCAAGGAAAAGGAGAGAAAGACCTACTGTTTATTGTAAGCTTAACTTGCATCAATCTGGCACCATGCGAGACACATGGTTATCTTGCTTAAACCTCTCAACAACCAAGGCAGAAACTGAATAATCATGGGCTTGAAACAGACAAAACTTGGCTTCAATCTGAACATCAGTTAGTGATGGTGAAACCCTGCTCTAAGCTCCATTGCAGGGGGCTCTTTGAGTATTAAATGAGATAATATGAGTACAATTCCTCATACATAGTAAGTGATGCATACACTGGAGCTGTGATTTATTATAACTATTAATAGTAGTAGTATCCACTTGCTTATGAGGAACAGACCTGGCTTTAGTATCAAGTGTTCAGACTGACTACTTTTCCACTATATCATATTACAGTCTATGAGAATAAAGGATGTCTACTCCGGTAATCACAATTCAAGGCAAAACAGGGCAGGGAGAAGTCAGAAGAACTAGTGGGTTCCAGCCCTGCCACCTCTTCTGCACTCTCTGTGCAAGTCATCTGATCCCTGCCTCTCCACCACTCCCCCGACTTCACATGGTTGTTTTACAACTCGACTGACACTGTGCATGAAAGCATTTTGTAGACTGTGAAAACGTGTGCAAAGGTTACAATTTGTTGGGGGAAACCAGCCAAGTTAGGCTTTATGAAACACTTGTGAGTATTCCAGATGAATTTTTCATGTAAGTATGCTCTCGGGAGGGGACCCACTGTAAACACTTACCAGCCCCAAGTTACTTAGGCAAGATGCTTGTGGCAGGCAATACCTAGATCAGACTCCAGCACAGGTGGAGGCAGAGCCTCAGATGGGGGAGGATGTCAGCAGGAGAGGCATAGGCAGGACAGATACAAAGCCCACACCCACATCGGTAATTTCCCTGCAGGCCTCTCTAAAAGAGCCCAGACACCACAGCCCCACAAATCCTCCCCTGGGCCACCTAGGGTGTTAGTGTCATCTGTGGCTACATCAACTGACTGAAGCCCTCGTAATTAGCCACAAACTAGTAAAACAGAAAGCCAGGAAAAAAGACCACATCAGTGGAAGTTGCCTTTGGAGATGAATTCAGACCACCCAGAAAGGCACTCAATTCTGTTGAGTTTACCAAATTTGAATTCACAACATTATCAATAAGAAATAGTGAGAAGTAAACACCAAATCTGACCCTCTAATTCTGAAACAAACAGAAACCAACTAGAACAAAGAGAGTAGACATTAGGGATAGTTGCCAGGGCACCTACAGCGTAGCATACACTATTGGCTGAAAAACACATTGTATTACCTCGAGGTGCAGAGACCTGTAGTCTGAAGGATTCTCCAGAGTCTGTTGTCCATTGATCTGATTTGGTGAATTGTGTTTACAGAAGCACCAACAGCAAGTAAAAGATTGTTAGGACGCAGCCCCTGCTCTCTTGAAGCTTACATCTTAGTTAGACATTCATTTGAAACCACAGCAACCAAGCAGTATATAATGACTGCTCAATTGTGTAACCCCAACTGTAACAATTTAGAATTTGGCAGATATTAGTGAAGCCTGGAAATATCAGGGAAGCCTCCAGAGAGGAGCCAGAACTTAGCTGCAGCTTAGAAAAGAGGACTTTCCACTTGATGGGAATAAATACCTGGCACATAGTAGGTGCTCAATCAATGTTTGTTGGATAAACATTGCTGAGAAAGTGCGTGCAGCTAGGCATGAGCAAGGCGGATGGATGGCCGGTCATGCCATACTGCAAAGCCATACTGCCTTATCTTCCTTCCGATGCATCTGATCAACATCCCCAATGAAAGGCAGTTAAGGTGACTCTGTTTCCTTTTGCCATTTCTACTTCCAAGTGAGGGAGAGGTAGAGATCTGGGGGGAAAGAAGAAATGCCTTTTTAGCAGAGAGGACCTGATCACCCTCGCCACTGTCCTCTATAGCAATTTAGAAATAAACCTTCAGGTGTACACTTTACAACTTGGACCATTCCATTAATTTCAGTCCCAACTACAATACCACCGTCATGCACTCTGGCTCCTGCTATTCCTCAGAAAAGATTGTAAATCCTTGCAATCTGTAGAATCCCAATTAAAGCTCTGAATAAATATCCTCAACAATTAAAATTCATTCATTACATGAATTTTTTTAAACTCGCAGTCTTGCATATAAAAAGCAAAGAGAATGCTGCATGCAGCTAGTCCATAGATTAAGCAAAGCAGACAGGTAAAGATATACAAGTAGCCACAGGAGTGGTGTGAATTGTGATTTATAAGCCAAATAGGAAGAGAGGGGAATAGTGCCTCCTCTGGTCATAAGATTTTGTTCATTTAGTCCATTTGTAGACAAAAGTCTACAACCCACTTTCAACATAAATGTGTGATCCATTTCTGTCTCCAGGAGCACAAATTTTAAGTATATTCAGACATTTGTCCTTCCCCTTTCAGCCAGGAGCCATCCAGATGTGTAGGAATGGAGGAGTCACCATTTTACAGAAGAGGAAACTGAGGTTCAGAGAGGCTATGCGATGTCAAAAATCATAGCTGCAGGCTGGCACAGTGGCTCATGCTTGTAATCCCAGCACTTTGGGAGACTGAGGGGGGTGGATCTCCTGAGGTCAGGAATTCGAGACCAGCCTGGTCTACATGGTGAAACCCCATCTCTACTAAAAATACCAAAATTAGCCAGGTGTGGTGGTGGGTTCTTGTTAGCTCAGCTACTCAGGAGGCTGAGGCTGGAGAATCGCTTGAACCTGGGAAGCAGACGCTGCAGTGAGCCGAGATTGCACCACTGCACTCTAGCCTGGGCAACAAGAGCAAAATTCCATTAAAAAAAAAAAAAAATCATAGCATTAGTTAGGATCAGAACCAATCTACAGGAATGCAGAAGTTTCTTCACCCCTAGAACTTTGCTCTTTTATGCATACTCAGTATTTCTCAAAGTGTGTTCCACACAACACAAGTGCCTGGAACATAGGTGCTTTGTGGAAAGGAAAAGAAAAAATGTCATGGTCAGATAAGTTTTGGAAGTGCTGGATCAGACAAATTTAAGTGGGCTTTTTCCTTTTTTTGTTTGGACTGTAGAACTTCTAGGACTTGTAACAAGGTTTCTTTCCACAAAAGTTGGGGGAGTGAGGAATGTACGGATAGTGCCTACAGCCTTTCTCAGACTCTGACATCAGAACACTTTTTACCCCACGAAATACCTGGGAGCCCGTTAGGGTCCAGCAACCTTTCACACAAAGCCGCTTAGAAAACTCTGTGCCGAGCCCCTCTCTTTCTCAGCTATTTCATGGGCTAGAGTGGTATTTGTCCACACTTTGTGGGGCTTCCTTGTCTCTCTGCAGATGCTTCTGAGCCAAGCCCAGAAGACATGTGAAGTGGGGTCTCTTGGCACTGATGTAGCTACAGCATAGAAGTCTTGTGTTTCTCCTTCCTAGGAACCCAAAGTGAGAGCAGCAGGGACCCAGCAGTGCCCAGAACTGACTGAAAATCATCAGGAAATCTAGTTCATCCCAACAACAGGCAGTTTTTAAAACGGGACATGTGGCTCCCCCTGCTAAAGGTATCCTCACAGGATGTCATATCAGAGCAAAGTCCCCGGGCGAGAAACAGTTATGCCTAGGGGTACGGAAGGGAGAATGAGGAGGAAAAGGGGGCTTTAATTTCCATCCCTGACTTTTGCCCTGCTGCCTTTGTAAGACTTTTGTCACTTGCTCCTAAAATGCCTCTTCAGCCATGTTTCTAAAGAGGTGTTAACTACTTTCCTCACCGGGGACTGTGCGAAGGGAGACCTCTGTTTCTGGTTCAGCGACACGACCCATGGACCTTGGCGACCAGAGAACGCTGATCTCCAAAAGTCTAGACCCAGTGAAACAGCGTTTGGTGGCCACTGACCAGTTTCCAGAGTCAGAGCTCCCCCTGCTGGAAACCAAAGCACGTCGTAGCCCTGTCTGGATGTATTTTATTCCACAAGACTGTGCAGCCCTGATTGAGTGAACTTTCCATCAGCCACTTTATCCTCATACAGAGGCATTTTCCGAGGAAGACTTCAGCCGACATCAGTGTTTGGCCATTTGCGGTTCTTGCTTCCCCTTGGTTATTTCCCCTTCACTGAAAGATATTCTAGTTTTCCCAGCCCAGATCTAATTGGACTCCTCCGGGCTGGGAATTTAGGTTTGGGAGATTTCCCAAATTAAACCATGAAGTTTATCACTAACATAATTACATTTCGCAAATACTAGACCTTTTGCATTGCTCATCTAGGTGGGGGAAACGAAGAAAGGAAGGAAGGAGGGAGGGAGGGAGGGAGGGAAGGAAGGAAGGACGAACAGTGAGTCCTGCTTTTCTATCATGGGAATAATGACATGCCTAAAAAAAAAATGTTTCCCTTAATTGGGATCCAGGGGACGGAGGGTAGAAAAATACCTCCACAAAGTCCCCGTTCGGAGTGGGGTCTAGAGCACAGGTGTTGGGAATCTGGTTTCAGTCTGCTCCAACAGCTCAGCCTTTCCTTGCCATTAGGACCCTGCGCTCTCTGCCGAGGAAAACAACGAACAGTAAACCTTTGCGCATTTCTAGCTTCATCTTCAGAGACCAGATTCTCCAGGATTCCTGTGGCTGAGTAATTTCATGTCCCTTGATTTGGGGAATCCCCCCTAGGTAAAGCTTTAATAGGCACTATTCTATTTGAAATCCCAAGTACTGTGCATCTTTTCATTTGCTAAAGGAGAAGAGAAAGAAGGAAGGAGTAGAACCCAGTCAGTCTGAAATGTGTATCGCTCCTGTGGGACCGCGGCAAGGTTTTCTGCTGGTTTTCTAGATCAGACGAGGACTCCTTATGAGCTACTGGCACAGAATTTTGAGGCTCTTTATGACTTAGAATTAGGGAGCATGTTGGCTGTGTTTTCCTCCACTAAAGGTGGAATATGTGGCCATTTGGGGGCACCTTGAAAATAAAAAATGGAAAGATACCAAATGCAAAAGCCTCAATAAAGGCATACCTCCTTCAACCCAGTGAATAATTATTCAGATTTACAAAAATGAATAAATAAGGGAGCACATCTTCATTTTACAGAAGGATGCACGCGCCATGAGATTCCTTTACATTCCAAGTTCCCCTGATGCATAAAACATATGACTAGATTTACAAAAACTTGATTTATACAATTTTTTAGGAAAACAACTTTGCAGAAAGATTAGGTATGATTAGATGCTAGAAGAGCTCTTCTCTCAAGGGAAAACAAATGAGCTTAGCTAACAGGAGATGGTAGAGTTAATAACCAAAAAACTCTTCATGCCATTTCAAAGAGTTGATTTCAATATAGTGAGGTTCTTGAACATTTCTTAGGCAACTCCAAATGACTGCTTACAGGCATGGGAACAGGACTCCTGGAAGGGACTGCTGCAGGAAATGGGTGGTGTTCAATCCTTTCTGAACTCATGGGTTCCAGAAGAGAGACCATGAGGCCGAATGTCAACAGGGAAATGATAAGGTCTTCACCCTGTAGGGCAAAGGGAACCTGTACATCATTCTTGAAGGACTGACATGTTTCTCTCTCCTTCTAAACGGCAGGCCTTCCACTGCTATGAGAATAAATACTGAAGAGAGGAAAGAAGAGGAGGGGAGAGGAAGGTGAAAGGGAAGAGAGGGAAACCTATGTGGCTTTGAGGGCGTTTGGCTGAGGCTAAAAGAAGAAATCCAATTCTAAATGAATACATTTGTTCCGGAGAGGTGTGAGGAGACTCTCGGAGCCTGCAGCCTGGAGCTGGGTTTTCCTCTGAAGCCCTGCCATGTGAAGGGCAAACAAATGACCACGTAGATGATGCCGATGAGGGTCTCTCATGTATTCTCCCTGATGGTCAAAAACACTTCATTTTAAAATTCAAACTCAGAATAATTAGCCATTCTACCCTTTAAAAAAAAAAAGAGAGGGAGTTCACATACATACTCTTTTCTAATAAATCAATACTGCCCTGCACCATTTTGAAATGTCTAGGAATTTCCGTCATATTGTGGTCTAATCTCTGATTTGCTTTTAGCCTTCTGATCTGCAGGAGAAACGGAGCTGTGCGAATCCATATCCAGGTTCCTTTCTCACCCTTTTATTCTCCCACGGCAGCATTTGGAGATGGCTGGAGAAGGAGGTGTTCTCTTTCTCTCCCCTCTCTCATAGACGCAAAGCCACAACAACCTTGAAAACCTATGCAGACGTCCACTTCTGTTAGCTTCCATTTCTGTGCATGCTACAGTATTTGTTTCTGATTTTGCACCCGTTTTGGTGATGCAGCACATTTACAGCTCATGAATATTTGATACTGAATTAAACAATTTGTCATTCTATTACATAAAGAGCACAATTTAGTTCAGAGCAAACCATTTGAAAGAGAACTCATTATTATGATACCACGATTTTATTTTATTTTATTGTAGTGTTTTGATTGTTAAATAGACAATACATGTCTTTCTCTCTCTTTTAATTTTTTTTGTCTAAAAGATGAAACCCTGCCTTTTACTTTGCAAACTACATTACTTATTTTCATTTAAATAAGGGAAAGTATTTTTCTAAAATATTAATTGTTTAACATGCGCCCCTTTAGAAAAAAAAAAAAAGGACCATGTTTGTATTTAATAATAATTCAGCTAAAAGACAGTTCAGAGACTCAGCAGCAGCCCAGTTCGCTTGTTTGTCAATGAGGGATCTGTGATCATGTTCTGTGCGAGTTCGTTTAATAATATGGATTCATCTAAATGAATCTAAGCAGGCACGGACACGTTAGAAATGTTGGGTCTTTACCAACATAATCATTGGTTTGTGCATCTGATCGGGGCACCTACTGGGAGCAATGATTAAAACAACTAGGGTTTTGTTAGGAGAGCTGGACAGGCTACTGGTTCTTCTCCTCCCCACTCTGTTTTGTGGTGTTCCCTATCCCAGATTTCCAGAGCTGACCTCAGGGCAGGGATGAAACACTGCCTCAGGAGGGCCTGGCCGCACGTGCCCTGTACCCTAAGGAACAGACTGAATTCCTGCCAAGGACAAGGGGCAGCTTGTTCTCTACCCTGGGCAGCTTGTTCTATATCACTGGCGAGGAGACATCACCACATGGCCAGCAGTCAGTAAATACACGGAGGTGCTCAGAGGGTTCATAAGTGTGCAGAGATGGCAAATTGTTCACAAGTGACAAAGCACATATGTTATTCTGTATGGTAATCAGCTTCATTTAACATCTCTGTTTTCTTGTTTGATTTTTCTTTTCCCTTTAATTTGACCAAAGCAAAGCAGGAAATGGCTTTAGAGCTTTAAAATAAAAATAAAATTAGCAGGCCGGGCGCGGTGGCTCAAGCCTGTAATCCCAGCACTTTGGGAGGCCGAGGCGGGTGGATCACGAGGTCAGGAGATCGAGACTATCCTGGCTAACATGGTGAAACCCCGTCTCTACTAAAAAAAATACAAAAAACTAGCCGGGCGTGGTGGCGGGCGCCTGTAGTCTCAGCTACTTGGGAGGCTGAGGCAGGAGAATGGCGTGAACCCGGGAGGCGGAGCTTGCAGTGAGCGGAGATCACGCCACTGCACTCCAGCCTGGGAGCACAGCGAGACTCCGTCTCAAAAAAAAAAATAAATAAAATAAAATAAAATAAAATAAAATAAAATAAAATTAGCCAAGAAAACAAGTCAAAATACATAAACCATTCCTGGAAATTGTAAAGATTTTTTCCTTCATTTTTGATAATTTATAAGACTTAGCCATATAAGAAATTTTATTTAAGGTAGAGAACCAGTTCTCAATATATCATTATAAGGTGTAACTATCCCCAAATATTTTTATTTCTTCATTTTCTTTCCTACAAGAATGTATGTTGTTACCTTCCAAAAACCAAATTGCTTTATAAAGGTCCAGTGTAATGGTCCTCACACCTAATATTTGCTGATTCACATTCTCTTTTTAAATTTATTTATTTTTATTTTATTTTATTTATTTATTTATTTATTTTATTTATTTATTTATTTTTTTTGAGACACAGCCTTGCTCTGTCACCCAGGCTGGAGTGCAGGGGCATGATCTCAGCTCACTGGAACCTCTGCCTCCCGGGTTCAAGCGATTCTCCTGCCTCAGCCTCCCGAGTAGCTGGGATTACAGGTGCATGCCACCATGCCCGGCTAATTTTTGAATTTTTAGTCGAGATGGGGTTTCACCACGTTGGCCAGGCTGGTCTCGAACTCCTGACCTCAGGTGATCTGCCTGCCTTGGCCTCCCAGAGTGCTGGGATTACAGGCATGAGCCACTACGCCCAGCTGATTCACATTCTTATACTGAGTGTGGATTTTTGAAATATATATAATCCAAATGCTTCCTTTGGTGTATAATTTAGATGAAACCATGTTAAGACTGAACCAGGGAAAATAGACCCCTGCATTCTACTTTACCATAAAAAACACCAAAAACATTTAGAATTCCTCTGCTGTCTCTGACTGCATGATATTCTTTAAAAACGGACAAAAACGTATGTTCTGTATCTGATATTACTCCTAGAATGGCAAATAGTTTGCTGTAAATTTTGTTAACCATTTAAAAGTATGAAAGAGAGGCAATACTAGTCAAATTATGCTTTCTCTTCAATAATCAGTTTAAGTCAAAAGATACTACACATGTTTGTGATTATTTTCTCCATAATCAAGTTTATATCATAATCTCCTTGTGCATCTGAATCAGTCAAATACAATGGTCACAATTTGTGTTTTAATATTAGTTACCTTCTGGTCAATAATGGGCAACTAATAAAATAAGATATATTTTGTTTTTAAAGATTAAAAGCAACAAAAGCTAGAGTCACAGAGTTGGTTAAAGTGCTGTGTCTGCACTCTCAGATTGTATTTTTTTGTTTGTTCAGTTGGTCGGTCAGTTTTGATAACTGGAGGACCTGGTGTCCTCAAATGTAAAGTAAGGGAGTTGGAATACGTAATCTCCAGGTTTCTTTCCATTCTGTTTCCATTACGGATGAGTTTATAAAACAAAGCTTGGCTTTTTAGGGTAAAATGATTTAAGATAAGGCCTCTACATGGTGTCATCAGCCACCTGGTGTCACTGTCAGATCACCTGGTGGATGCTACTAACCTTGGAAAATTTGGGGAGGACTCTGTTCTGTGGGTTTTGTTTGTTTTGATGCTGTTGTTTTGAATTTTTGCTCAAGTAATCTGATTTCTGTCCTTGACCTTCTTATTGTTTGTTCTCACCCTCCCCACCCCCACCCTCGCCCCAACACACACACACACACACACACACACACACACACACACACACACACATTCTACCTCTTTTCCTTCCAGTGTCCCTGATTCCTCTATCTAGCTTGATTGCCTGCCTCCCATGTTCTCCCCACTCCTTGCAAAAGTTTTCTTCTTTGACTGGCTCCTCACTTTGCCATTCCCCTCAACTACTTGCTTCTAAATCACTTTAGATCTTACTTTCTGTTTACCAAGTCTGAAAATAATAAATAATAAATACAGGCCACTTTAGAGCTAGGCTTTCTTAAACATTTTTTGGTTTACCTCAATACTCCTAGGGGTTAGAGGGCCCCGTAACCTGTAATGGAATCCGGACACTGCCTAGGGTAAAAAAAAGAGTTGGATTTTATCCAAAAATTGTGGTTGTCTATAGGCATGAATTGAAAGAAGATCAGAAACAGCGTGAGGTAGGTTCTCTAGGGAATCCATGGATCCAAGAAGCCTTCGGAAGATAACTATTGGCCCCAGGGAGAAGGAGCCAGTTTCTCTCCTGGAGGTCACCTAAATGTGGAGGGGCACACTCCTACATCTGGCCTCCTCCATAAGCCAGGTGAAGGCTTCCCAATGTCTTGGAAAGCACCAAGTTGGTAACTGGCATAACCTGATCATGTCATTCCCACTGATCAGCAAAGACACGCTGTGGAATTTGTCTTCCTGTTTCTTGTAGCCCTCCCATCACCAATTGGGAGTGAGTGGAAGAGTCACCTCAGCCTCCCATCCAGTCATCCTTAAGGGAACACAAATGAAATGCAAACAGGCCAGGCGCGGTGGCTCATGCCTGTAATCCCAGCACTTTCAGAGGTTGAAGTGGGAGGATCTCCTGAGGTCAGGAGTTCAAGACCAGCCTGGCCAACATGGCGAATCCCATCTCAACTAAAAATACAAAATTAGCCAGACATGGTGGTGTATGCTTATAATCTCAGCTACTCAGGAGGCTGAGGCAGGAGAATCGCTTGTATCCGGTAGGCGGAGGTTGCCGTGAGACGAGATTACTCCATTGCACTCCAGTCAGGGCAACAAGAGTGAAACTCCGTCTCAAAAAAAAAAAAGAAAGAAAGAAAAAGAAAAAAACAAATGCAAACCACGCAGGGATTAAAGGATAACCACCCCAAGATTCAAACTGCTTTGCCTCAGGAGAAAGAATGACATTGAAAAAATATAGAAAAGTAGGTCATGAAAAGCGTGTAATAGTAGAGGCCAGTATCCACAGAGTAGGAAGAAACACTGAGAAATTAGAAAGTCTTCCCGGTGTTATTACTGGTTTTTTATATTGACCATGTTTTCTACCGACACCAACGTGTGGACAGAATGTGATACCCGCCACCTAGTCAACGCTCTTATGGCTGACAGCGCACAAAGCTCAGAAGAGTCTTTCTTTTCCACCCCTGCCAGTGCCTGGCTTTTCAGTACAACTCAGGCCAAAGGAGCCGTCCCTGCTAGGCAGGGTCTGGTTTGCCATGAGCCAGAGACCTCCCGATAGCACTGTGGGGGCTGGTTAAGAAGTGAAAATGCAGGATCAGGCAGGAAAAGAGTAGGTGCTGCCTGTTAAAGCAAACTAAATGTGGCCCGAGAAGGACTCCGTACTTCTACATTTGAGCCCTTGTGGATGAACTGCAACCTAACTTAATAGTTAGTTGAGATTGAAAACCTAATTTAGCAGTCTACGCCTGAAACAATCGCTAAGTCTTAGCCAATCCCAGCAGACATACCCAGTCACACACCGCTGAGTGTTCACTGTGTTCAAATAAGGCAAACGCCAACCCGTAACCAGTGCCGCTGTCTCTTTACCTCACCTCCTATTTCTGTAAGTCACCTCCCGTTGTTTGCCTATAAATTTTTTCTGACCACGAAGCATCCCTGGAGTCTCTCTGAATCTCCTGTGATTCTGGGGGCTGCCTGATTCACAAATCGTTCGTTGCTCAATTAAACTCCTTTTAGCGTAATTCGGCCGAAGTTTTTCTTTTAACATTCTTGAAGACGCCAGTGGATTTGAGCAATCCGTCAGAGTACTTTTCATCTCCAAGTCCAACCTGTTCACAGCACGTCGACTTCCACATGTATTAGCTTGCGAAGCAAGCCTGCCAAGATGACCTGAACACACTTGAAATTGGTGCCGTCCCTGCAATTAATGAGGGGTGACAGTTGCTGCAGTTGTGGGTAAAGCCTCTCTGGGGGACAATTTCCTATTTGGATACACTCAAGTTCACCCTGTTTGTTTCTGAATCATAATAAACGCCCTCTGTGAATTTCATATACAAACCCCTGTTCTTGGGGCTATGCCAGATCCAGAGCCCACTCTGGAGTTCATGGAGGAGAAAGATGTACCTAAGGTTTGCTCCACATTATGGCGTGTCTTCTTTCGCATGCTCTCGGTGGTCGTATTAAAGCAACTAGAGGAAAGGGTAGGACATGGAATATTCAAGATTTCCCTTGAAGCCGTTAGCAACACTGGTTGGAGAACTTCTGCTATTCTCCAACCAGTGCTTATGCTGCAGACAATTTTGTTGTTCAGAAGAGCTCACCTTTTTAAAATAAACAAGCCTCATCAATTGTGGGAGCGGAGGTTTTCTTTGCACTTCACGATTTAGCTACCTTATGTGTTTTTATGGCAACCTCCCTCCCACCCTCACCCCACCATTTATCACGTCATCTTATCACAGTCTCTTTGGGAGACGCAAATAGCACACTAATGTTTCCTTTTGTTAGGGTGAGTTGTCAATCTCCTCAGAAAGGGAACAACTACAGACAGCTCTTTCTTTTGATAATCTTCCTGACACTTGCCAGAGACTGGCTTATCCATCACACAGAACCTGGCTCCGTGGAGAGGCACATGCCGACAGTCAATCAGTATGGATGTCACTTTGTGTCCATCAAGAAAATATGTAATGTGAACTATCGTGTGTTTTGTTCTAGTAAATAGCCTTCCTTTCTTCCTAAATCTTCTGTTTTTTTGTGGGCTGACAGTACAAACACAACACACAGAGCTCTGCTCTTTGACTAAGCAAGTCTGAAAGCTGTCCTCTCTGGGCAGTTTTCAGTTTACTGACGTACTCTTATTTTTGCTGACAAAGGAAGGGGAGAAAGAACTTAGAGCCTCAAATGCCCTAAGTTTGGATCAAGAGCACCTTGTTAGAATTAGGAATGCTGGGTTTGGTGTGAACTTGGTGCTGAGTTACATCATCAGCCATAAGCTTTCAGCCGCTGGAAATCTTCCCATAGACAACAGTCCTCACTTTGCAGATGCGGAGCAAGCCAGAGAACCTGTAGGAGAAAACCAGGAATATAGAGCCAGAAACATACAATGAAGCCATTTCTCCAAACAAGTTTGGGTAAATCAGCCAAATCCGGGCCCCCAAATCATTCTTGGAACCTTTTCCTTTCCATTTGAAAGAAGAAGGAGATCCTGTAGGGAAAGAGGTTGGAAGAGGCTGGGGTGGAAAAAGGAAAGAGGTTTTATATGGACGTTTGTGTTCTGTTAGGCAGGCCATGCACTGGCTGTGGATTGCCGCCTTCCTTCTTTTCTGGGAATAGAAATGGGTAAAAGCCATCATCAACCACCAATTGTGATCTCCAAGATCTCTCTAAGTAAGATCTCTGGCTAGAATTATGACTGGATCTCAGACAAAATTAGATTCAATATCTAGGTTTTTAATAGAACAATCTGTAGAAAGCACAGATATCCATTGATAGAAAACAGTTAATAAATTAGAGAGCCAAACTATGGAATCCTTGGCTGCTACTCAAGAATGAGGTGGATCTTTGTGTTCTGCCACAGAGGAGTGTCTAACAGGGAGTGAAAACAGCCTTTTGCATTACACTATGGACAATGCATCCCACCTTTTATTTCAAAAGCACGATACAAATGCCAATTATTAATCACTATCCCTGAGGTAATGAGACTGTGAGAGAGAAAATTTATTTTTACTTTTTAGATTTGAATTTTTAAAAACAAGTGTTTATTTGTTTGGCTTTTTCTTTTAAGCCAAAAGGAAAGATATACTCACGTTCACTCACACATAATCTTCTGGCCAGGAAGGGTTTTAGGAGAGAAACTTTATGTACTTTCATTGCTTTAGAGAAGAGGGTGTATTTTCTTTCTCTGGGCGTGTGTTAGGATTTTTTTAAAAAAAGAACAAAATCCACGTTTAAAAAGCTTCCAAGCTGACTTCACTCTCCATGGCTGAGAAAATTAAGATTTTGGTGTGCTCTGCCAATGCAAGTGAATTGAATAGAATTTGTTTAAATGGAAGAGAAACGTGTGCTTCTAGGCCTCCCACAAAGATCTAGGGATTCCATGACAAAGAAATAATAATCCCTATGGCTTCTAGATTAAAAAGAATTCTGTAGAGTCGATGTAAACAAACATCCTAATAAAAACCCCTTTTACTTTAAACACATATCTCTGAGAATTATTTTTACTTGTCTTTTTGACTGAAAATAAAAGATGTCTTTAAAAAATAAATTAAATAACTGACCAGGAAAATAAACCCCTGATTTGAAAACTCAGCAAACGTGCCAACCCACAGCACTGGAGTTTTGTGACAGAGAATCTAACTCCTGGTAGAAAGTGTGGAGTATTACACAAAAACCCTGGGGGCTGCGGCTGGGAAACAAGAGCAGTGATATTCATGGATTAGAGTGGAAGGAAATTCATGTGTGCATTCATGGGCATGCTTTCCACTCAAGTGGAAGGGGTGACATTACAACAACTTCACTCAGAAGACGAGCCAGAGACATTGTTTCCCCCTATAAATTGAAAGAATTGAATGGTCTGTGGAAGAAATTCTCCAACAACTAGAAATGAAATCTGGTGAGAATTTCTTTAATGACTTTTAAAACTATATGACATGCTGTGTGGATGCAAACATACTTTACATCTCCTGCTCCAAGGCTGGGCTGGATTGGGACCACTAGAATAACAATAACAACATAGAATGCACGTACACAGGCATGCATGCATGCACACGTGTGCACAGGCACACACACATTCACACACTGTCCTTTAGCATGAGCCACAAGATGAATACATACTAGGGAAAGAAATGGAACAAAAAGAGATGGACAATATAAAATATAGAAGCATTAATACTCATAGTTAATAACAGTAAAATAGGATTACAAAGCCTTTGGAATAAATCTATTCATAAACCCTAATGGCAATTTAAAAATATAATCACAAAGGAACAATGCTAAAATGTTCATTAGCAGGAAAGTAGTTTACAAATTATGCTATACCCAACAATGGGATGCAATCATTAAAAGTGATGGTTTTGTTTTATATTTATTGACAGAAAGATAATATATAGAGTGATAATTATATAATTTATATATTTATACATCACATAAATGTGATATTTTATTATATAGTAATACTGTATAAAATTTTATTTCATAAATATTATATAATAAAAATTTATTTAAAGTGAGAGGATCAGATTGTAATACTGTATGAGTAGTTTGATCCATTTTTGTTAAAATATGTGATATACATAAAATAAAGTATAAAAGTTAAATATAGAGAGAACAATGTACGCAAATATTATATATAGCAAAATATATGTGTGTGTGTGTATATATGTGTGTGTGTGTGTATATATATATGTAACAGTGAGGCAGGAAAACAGGGTCTGGAGGCAGGGAACATGAGGCTGATTCACTCTTCAGCTACGACACCAAATATCCTCTCCACAATAAACAACTTTGTAACTTTACTTCATCCTCCTCCTTTACATAGGGCGTGCCCCAAGTAGCCAGTGGAATCCTCTAGAGGGTATTTAAACTCCCCACAATTCTGTAACGGGGCCCTTGAGCCCCTATGCTTGGGTCCACTCCCACACTGTGGAGTGTACTTTCATTTTCAATAAATCTCTTCATTCCTTCCTTGCTTTGTGTGTTTTGTTCAATTATTTGTTCAAGACACCAAGAACTCGGACAGCCTCGACTGGTGACAAAAGGATAAGCCTGGAATGAGAAGGTGATTCCCTCTAGGGGAGAGATTTTTTTTGTTGTTCTTGTTGTTTTTGCTTTTTTATTTGTTTGTTGGTTGGTTGGTTTGAAACAGGGTCTCGCTCTGTTGCCCAGGCTGGAGTGCAGTGCACAATTTCAGCTCACTGCAGCCTCGACCTCCTAGGCACCAGCCATCCCCACGCCTCAGCCTCCTAAGTAGCTGGGATGACAGGCACGTGCCACCACATCTGGCTAATTTTTGTATTTTTGGTAGAAACAACATTTTACCATATTTCCCAGGCTGGTCTCAAACTCCTGAGCTCAAGTTATCCTCTCACCTCAGCCTCCCAAAGTGCTGGGATTATAGGCATAAGCCACCATGGTCGGCCTTTGGGGAGAGACTTCTGAGAGGATATTTCTAAGAGAGGACACAACAGAGTTTGCTAGAGTACACGAAATGTTTTGATCTGGGTGGTGGTGACAAGGGTGTACATAATTTTTAGGATTTTTAAAATGTTGAGATGTTCACTTATGATTTATGCATCTTTCTTCGTGTACATTTACCTCAATTAAAAAAAAAAAAAAAAAAGCACAGGACCAAGATGTTAAGAGTGCTATCTTTGGAAGACATGATTGGTTTTTCATTTTCTTAGTCTTTCTTTTATATTCTGAAAAAAAGAATAAAGCAATTGTTTAGAAAAAAAATAAGCCATAAAGACCAGGATCGTGGTGACTTTTCAGAATCAAGATAGAATTTCCCTCTGCCAGTCTCTTTTCTTGGTTTATGGTAGATACACAATACCCATAACATGTTTTCCATACATTCTAAACATTCTCCCCAATGCCAACAAAATCAACAGTTTTCACTCTGTGGTTAAAAGGCGTAAGGAACATGGAGACCTCATCCTCCTGCCTCATTAGGAAAATATCCAACCAAAAGAGGTCAGAAACCAGAGCAGTGCCCAGCCCGGGAGGGAAGTGAATGTGAGACGGGATGAAGGAAGCCCCGTCTCCGATTCCTGCAGCTCTGGCCTAGAAGTTGAAGGGCTCCGTTGAGGTGTGTTGCTGTGTACGTGCCAGGTTATGTTTATTTCATGTTCTGAATGATTCCTTTTTAACCTACCAAGTATTTATAGCCCATAGAAACTCAGAGATGAAAGTTTTTCCAATGTGCAAAAGCCACAAATGACAAAATCTTGTTAGAGTGGCCAAAGCCAGGAGGGCTCTCAAGCCCGTGTGTGTGTCCATCCGTCTGAAGCCCCGTTCATTATGACTGAGCTTTTCTGGGCTGGTCCTCAGAGGAGAATGGGTGACCCTAGGAAACCATTGCCACCACTGTGTTGTGAGCTGAAGGAGAGCCATTGAACACAAACAAAAAGAATGCTTCAAGGACGCATTGCAACACAATCAGAACCATGCCACTGGCTCTGATGGCTAGAGGTGACAGCAGGAGTGACACAATTAGGGACAGGAGTGGTTCAATTTAGGGGGAAAAAACCCACAGAAGTATGCGGTCCGTGGGACAAAGAGGCTGAGTTCTAAAGTCCCCCCAGTAAGCAGCTTCCACAAAGAGCTGACCATGTGCATGGAGCAGGCTCTGCAGATGGCTCTTTCAGCCACACTCAGACCTGGCACTGTAAAAGGAGCTCGGGGGCAGCAAGCTTGAAGGCCAGGGAGAGTGGAGCTGCGTGAGAATGTGCGTGTGCCCTCTCGTACCAGAGACAGTCTGGACCAGACAAAGCCTCACCTGGCAGGACTGGTGAGTCTCCACCCTGTGCCTGCTCTCTTCCTGCTTCTTCCCTCTTCTCCCCTCCCCAGCACTCCCTGGCTTTTGCATTTTGAAGTGATAAGCCAGTTTAGAATTCCCACATATCATTTGTTCAGCCATTTTGGTTACAAAGCTCAGTCAACCCACTGGTGAATGCTTTGCCTCCAGATGAAAATTCTCAGAAAATAAGAGCTTGTGATCTTCTGGAAGTATAGGTGGGAAAAAGCTGTGTCATACCTAGCAGGAATACCAATGATGTACACTCCACTCCCAATGACAATGACTGATATCAAGAATAACTAGGGGAAGAGATAGATGAAGACAAGTGGAATAAAATACGTGTTTTCACTAAATCATTTTCCTGGAATACCAGGCCCAGGTTAATCCTTTATCAATATGTTCACAACCCACCCACAAAAAATGAATCTCAACCAGCCTTTGCTATGTAGCTGAGGTAGAAGAGATGAGGAAACTCCTAAACTGCATCTTACCATGCTGCTCTTGAGTGTGGACAAATAGAGGTCACGGGTCGCACAGAGCTGACTCCACAGACTGTAAACACCGAAGTATTTGACTTCTGCGAGGGCTCTGAGTACAAATGTTTAATTTGCATTTCTTGCAGGAGACTTTCTTCTTTCAAATATGAGTGCAATTTGCAATAACATTAGTGAGAGGAATGTACTTGCATCTTTTGGAAAAGACAAACCCTGTAAATCCTATCCATTTTAGGAAATAGACTTTCTATAATAGTAGGCACAAGAGCAGTCTGCCTTGGAAAAAAAGCACTCAAAAAAGAATGTGTATTGGATTCGGGGCTCCTGAGTATGGTTGTACAGTTTGTGAACGGAATAAACCCTGGAGGCACTTCTCAAACTGTCGCGTGCAATCTAATCTGCAGTATGTAGACACATTGCTTGATGCTGACAAAGTAAATGAATGTTTACAGTGGGATACTGTTATCCTGAGTCAATGTAAGTACTCACTCTCCTGTTTTCTTCTGCATCCTAACTCAGGTAACGTGGCAGTGCCATGCCTTGACATACCTGTGCCTTCGTCTGCTCTATCTCCCCAAAGCCCACCTACCATAGAACAAGCACTTGGGTGTCTTCAACCTGCCACGTGCAGTAAGCTCCCCAGCCTGCCTCCCCATAACCATGATGATTGTTTTCATGTACGGGATTTCTACTATGGGCCGGGGCCTGTGGTGAGGGCACGACCGATGATATTATTTAGTCCCTGACAACTCAGAGAGGTAAACTGGCCCAAACTCAAACTCAGATCTGTCTGACCCCAGCGGCCACATTCCCCACATAGTGACTGTTGTGCTTCTGCTTCCTTCCAGACCCTCTGACCCTCCTTCAGTTCACAGGGGCTCGAAGCCTCTGCTTCCATTGCTTCAAATGCTCTTTCCCACCCTAACTCCCTCTCACCCTTTGAGATCTCACTTCAGTATCACTCCCTCAAAAGAAGTTAGCCTCCCCTTTCCTGCTTTCCTTCAGAGCACTTATGCCGTAGGGACTCAGGGTATTGTTTTGAACATGTCCTTGTTCAGTGTCTGCAATGCTGCCTTTCCAGCCTTATGAAGGCAAGGCTGGGCCTGCTACATGGACATAGGGCCTGGCACAGTGCCTGGCACATAGTAGGACTTATTGACATCCGATAAATGCATGCGTGAATTAATTAATAAATGGTCAGTGAGGGCGTAAGCAAGGCAGACACCGCAGCTTCCACTGCATCCTCATCAAACTGCTTCTAGTTTAGCTGCAAGTGATTCTAATTGTGAAGAAAACTCACAATTGACATTCACTCCTTCCTTTAAAAACCATTTTCTGAGTGCCTATTAGGGTGCAAATACTTCAATCAGCCTCCCTGAGGAGTCCCCAGCCTCCCTTCTGCTCGCTGTTCCCAACACAGCCCTCAGCTGGCCACCTCCTAACCTCTCTGTCCGAAGAGGGCTTCCTGACCTCCCGTGGGTGATGAAATTCTGGCCTGACACCCCACAGTGTAGAGTCATCCCTCCCAGATTCTCCTGGGTAAAATGCAAGGCTGCTCACCGTTTTTAATGTTAATGTGACTCCATCCCACCACTAAGTACAATATTATTCATTAGTTTCGTGTACAATGATCATATTATAGTGATATAATACACTGTGACAATCTTGATACTTTAGTCTGACAAGCCAACAAACCTGACAATCTCATTTTAAGGCATCTGCAATTTAAAGAAAAAAATGTACACTCTAATGTCATTGTGCCCTCCCCATGAGAGAAGGGGTTGGACCCACTTGGAGTACGACATTCTGAGATGCTGTCAGAATTCTTAAAGTTAAACAAAAATCCTCTTGGTGTTACAAGTGTGAAGACAATAGCAGCCACTACCTGAATAGATAGCTGTCACTCCAGACGACAGCCTGCCCGCTATTCAGAGACGCTTTTCAGGGGAGGGCTATGCTGAGGCTTCGGAGGGTGTTTCGGCTGCTTCCCAGATTCCAGCTGCCCGTGGGGTGGGAAGCTGTAACCTGGCTTGGCTAGTCCCTCATCAGCAGGCCATGGCTCTATGTCTAGGGAACAAAGGCTACTGGGGATGAATTGACATAGCCCGGCTATGTGGTAAGGCTGCTATTTACCATCCACATTAATCCAGAAAACTGCACAACAATGCCGTATCCAACCATACTTCCCTGAGATTTAATGCTTCCATTTAACTCTACTAACGTACTTTTTAAAAACTGTGCCTGCCCTCAGATCAGATTTTCTGGCTTTTTTATATATAGCTCCTCAATCAAAATTAATTACTTGCGTCCAAAAATAAAAAAGAACTTAGCTCCCTGCT
Organism: Theropithecus gelada; assembly: GCF_003255815.1. Lineage (NCBI taxonomy): Eukaryota > Metazoa > Chordata > Mammalia > Primates > Cercopithecidae > Theropithecus > Theropithecus gelada. The sequence continues at coordinate 49,753,232 of NC_037680.1, read as the reverse complement.
ATAAATAAAAAAGCAAAATTCTAGCCAGTTCTGATCCTGCGGAGCAGGAAGAAACCCCCAGGAGCTTGTAAAAACCATCAACTGTGCTTGCATTAGAGCAGGCGCCATGCTCTGCGGCTGGTTTTGAAAGAGCTGAGCAGAACCTGCACCTCGGCCATCAGAGTTAAGGTGTCAAGGCCTCAGACTTGAAGGGCGGTGTGTGCCTGGAATTATTTCCCAGCCTTAATAAGAAGCCCTGTCCTTCCCAGGCATCAGATGAGTGCTCCTCTGTGACCCCAGCACGCCAGCAACACCAAGTCGCTGAGACGATGCTCACCTTTGGGGAAAAGAATGCTCTAATCTTGATCCTGCTCCGATGGCTGCAGGAATCCCCCTGGTTGTGTGTCCTCAGTCTTTTTTTCTTGTTTGCTTTTGTGGTCTGGGTACACTGCTCCTTCCCTCCTCTCTCTGGGTGAGAGAGCGGCGTGGGCCGCAGGGCTCCCTCCCTCGCCTCCTCATCTGGGTAGCAGGCTTTTTCAACCCCCAGTCCTTCTTCACAGGTAGGAAGCACATCACAACTCATTAGTAATTTACTGCTACAGTAATTTTTATAATTACTGCCAGGAGGCCTCATTAAATTTGATCTAATGAATAAATATTGTATTTTTCAACGTGATTACCAGAACAGCTTAAGCTGAGTGCCATAAACAATTATTTTCCTCACTACTCAGGATGTCGGTGACTATTGATTTTTATTTCATAAAGAATTTACTGTAGTAATACCAATATAAATGACTTCAGGAATAGGCAACATCCGCTGTGGCAATTCACAAGCAGCATCTAGCCTCAGAAACAGCCCATGGGGAGGGTTGGGAGTGGAAAGGAAAGAAAGATCTGAGCAGAATCAGGGTCTGCTGAGTGCGTGTGGCCGAGGATGAGGCTGGTTAAGGACGGGCCAGTGCTGCCCTGGCTTCCCATCCTAAGCCTGTGATTTCTGACTGCCAGGTGGCGAGTTCCCAGGCTGAACAATAAAGCTGACAGTTGATTTTTGCATTTTATAAAATCGAGTCCATAAACTCAGTTGGAAATTTCTAAAGTAAAACACGAAAACCAGGTTATCACAGAGGAGACTCATATCAGTCCCTACTTATGCATCTGTTTCTTCCCTTCCACTAGGTATCTCGTGCTTTCCTGCTTTTCCTTTTTTTGGTTTTGTTTCTAATTTCATGTAATAGAATTTCTCATTTTAACTGGTGGGATGTATATTTCCCTACCTCTTCTGTTTTTATTTTTTTATTTTTTATTTTTTTTAGATGGAATCTCACTCTGTCACCCAGGCTGGAGTGCAGTGGCACAATCTCAGCTCACTGCAACCTCCGCCTCCCAAGTTCAAGTGATTCTCCTGTCTCAGCCTCTCAAATAGCTAGGATTACAGGCATGTGCTACCACATCTGGCTATTTTTGTATTTTTAGTAGGGAGGAGTTTCACCATGTTGGTCAAGCTGGTCTCAAACTCCTGACCTCAGGTGATCTGCCCTCCTCGGCTTCCTAGAGATTACAGGCTGGGATTACAGGCATGAGCCACCATGCCCGGCCTGTCTTTTATTCTTCATAATGCCCCGTCCTCTCCGTACTGTGAAACGTGGGGCATGTGAAACGTGTTGGGATGCTCCTGATTTTGGTTTCTCTCCCTCTAGCCACAGCAGCAATGTGCTTGCTACCACGGGGCACCGTCATAGCTCTTGTCACCTCGTTCACCCCTGGAGCTGTGGGCCTCCACCCTGGCTGCGTATTAGAATCATGAAGGAACTTTTAAAACCTGCTGATACCCAGGCCCTGCCTCAGAGATTCTGAGTTAATTAATCTGGGGCAGGGCTAGGTTATAACTGCTCTTTGTGGAGCTCGCCGGATGATTCTAATGTGGAGCCAAGGTCTAAAACCCCTGCTCTAGAAGGTGATGGATGAAGCCAGAGGCTAGCTAGATGGGATAGGAGGAGCCAGACCTCCAGCCCCCTCAGACCTCCAAAATGCCCTGGGCATAGCTGCTATGGATTCATTTGTGTCCTCCCAAAACTCATACATTGACTTCTAATCCCTTGTACGTCAGAATGTATTTGGAGACAGGGCCTTTAGAGATGCAATTAAAGTAAAATGAGACCATATGGGTGGGATCTAATCCAACAAGACGGATGTCCTTATACAAAAGGAGATTAGGACACAGGTACTGAGGGATGACATGAAGATACAAGACACCATCAACAAGCCAAGAAGGAAGGCCTCAGAAGAAACCCACTCAACCAACATCCTGATCTCAAACTTATAACCCCCAGACTGTAAGAAAATGAATTCCAGTTGTTTCTGCCACCTCATCTGTGGCACTTTGTTATAGCAGCCCTGGCAAACAAACACTGTGGTCTTCACAGACGGGATGGTAGAACCCGGTGGCTACAGCAGAGATGCTAGAGGTGGAGCTTCACATCCTGGGTCTGTTTCACCTGTTATACTGGTTACCTGTTGCTGTGTATCAAATTACCTCAAAACTTAGTGGCATAAAGCAACCCTTTTTCATTCTCATGGATTCTGTAGGTCAGGAATTTGGACAGGATGTAATAGGGGCAATCTGTCTCTGTTCTATAACATCTGAGGCCTCAGCTGGAAGACTGAAGGATGAAGGTGCCTCAACAGTTGAGTCTAAAATCTTCTGAAGGCATATTTTCTCACATGTCTGATGATTGATGCCAGGGGCCGACTTGGGGCCCTAGTTGGGGCTATTAGTCAGAATACCTGCATATGGCCTTTGCTCAGAGCCTGGGCTTCCTCACAACATGGCGGTCGGGTTCTTCACAGAAAGGCAGTAAGATGTTCGGCCTTTTTAAACCCAGCCTTGCAAGTCACTTGGTGACATTTCCACCATATTCTATTCTTCAAGGAAGTCACAAAGGCTTGCCCAGGTTGAATGAGAGGAAATGGATGCCATAGCAAGGGGAATGATGGCTTTCAGAGAAGCAGGCCAATGGCAAGGGGGAAAGCAGGTGGGACGAGAGATATTGTTGTGGCCATTTTTGGGAAAATGCGATCTGCCTTACTCGAACATTTTTCTTTTCTTTTCTTTTTCTTTTCTTTTTTTTTTTTTGAGATGGAGTCTCTCTCTGTCACCCAGACTGCAGTGCAGTGGTGCAATCTTGGCTCACTGCAACCTCTGCCTCCTGGGTTCAAGCAATTCTCCTGCCTCGGCCTCCAGAGTAGCTGGGATTACAGGCGCATGCCACTACGCCCAGCTATCTTTTTATTTATTTTTAGTAGAGACGGGTTTTCACCGTGTTGGCTAGGCCGGTCTCGAACTCCTGACCTCAGGTGATCTGTCCACCTCAGCCTCCCAAAGTGCTGGGATTACAGGCCTGAGCCATCGCACCTGGCCCTATGTGGACATTTTTCTTAACCTCTTTCAACTTGCATAGTCTCATCCTGAAAATGGAATAATATAAACTCAGTTGTTGAAAGGATTAAAATGGCAAATCTAGAGCACAGTGCCTGGCACCTAGTAAGTGCTCAGAAAATTCTAGTTACTCTTCATATCTGGCACGAGCATGCCTATTCTGGCCAGACCTTGAGGGATGATCACAAGCCTCAGAGTAACCTGAAGCTGCTCCCACCTGCCTAGAATCATAGCATCCACTTCCGTCCCCTTCCCCTCTCATACGCACCCTCTCCAGACAGACCCAGTACAGTGCCCCCTGGCTTAAAACTTACCTCAACCACCTCCCCAGGACTCCCTTTGCCTCAGTGCCTTCCCACCAGTCACCCAAGAATAAGAACCTGGTACTCCCCAGCTACCATTAACTAATTCAGTCGTTTGATGTTTCAGCATTCTCAGGAGTATCTTCTTATATAAAAAAGAAGAAAAGAAGATAATGTTCAGGGCAAAAAACTAATTTGAAAAAAGCAAGTTGCAAAACAGTATCTCCAATATGCCCCCTTCCCTTACCTTTTTTTTTTTTTTTTTGGACAAGGTCTTGCTCTGTCATCCAGGTTGGAGTGCAATGGCAAACAGGTCACTGCAACCTTGAACTCCCGGGCTCAGGCAATTCTCTCGCCTCAGCCTCCCAAGTAGCTAGGACCACAGGCGTGTGCCACCACACCTGGCTACTATCTTTTATTTTTGTAGAGACAGGGTCTTGCTATGCTGCTCAGTTGGTCTCAAACTCCTGGCCTCAAGTGATCATCTTGCCTTAGCCCTCATCAGCCTCCCAAAGTGCTGGGATTACAGGCGTGAGCCACCACACCTGGTCCATTTTTGTTAAGCAAAAAAACGTATATATACCCAAACACAGAAAACAGAGTATGTTAAAATGTTAAAAATGTTTATTATCTCAGGTGATAAGATTAGAGTTACCTTTATTTTCTTCTTTATGCTTTCAAGCATTTCCCACATTTTTACAATAAACATAGATTAACTTTGTAATCAGGAAAAAAAAAGTAGTTTTTTTGAGACCCTGTCTCAAAAAATATATATATAAAAGAATGGAGAGATCCTGCCCAGGCATGGTAGGTCACGCCTGTAATCCCAGCACTTTGTGAGGCCAAGGCAGGTAGATCACCTAAGGTCAGGAGTTGGAGACCAGCCTGGCCAACATGGCGAAACCCCATCTCTCCTAAAAATACAAAAATTAGCTGGGGTGGTGGCATGCACCTGTAATCTGTAATCCCAGCCACTCAGGAGGCTAAGGCACAAGAATTGCTTAAACCCGGGAGGCAGAGGTTGCAGTGAGCTGAGATCACATCATTGCACTCCAGCCTGGGTGATGGAGTGAAACTGTCTCAAAAAATAAACATAAAAATAAATAGAGAGATTTCCCAGAAGACTTTGAGAAAAATACAGATCACTTGTAAAAAAAACAAAAAAAAAAAACAAAAAAAAAAACCAAGATTATCACCAGCAAAGACCTCTGAAGGGTAAGGGAACAAAACTACAAAAATCCGAAGAGAAATTTAACTTTGTATTCTCTTTCCAATCAAACTAATAACTAAGTTTGAGCACAATAATTTTCAATGTGTGCAATGACTAACTCTTCACCCCGCCAATTTAATTACCTCAGGATGTACCCCAGCACAATTAAAGTGGAAACTAAGGGAAGGAAAAATGTGGGTTACAAGAAATTATGGAATTTACTCTTCTTAGGAAGACAGCTGTGTAGCAAAATAGGGGAGTAATTTAGTGGCTTCAAGAGAAGAATGAAGAGGGTTCCAAACAATAAGTAGAATAAAAAAGAAGAAAGATTAAATATGTTATAAAGTATGCATTTCATTTTCCTTTCAAGAATAAAGGCAATCTATAAACCTAGGAGAAATTTTGACATGTCAATAAAAAAGTTAAGAGAATAAAATGTGGGATGATTTTAAATAATCACTGGAGTATAAGAACAGATAATCCAATTGATGGTGGCACTGAGAATATTCTCCTTTGAGAGGCTGGCCACAGGTTGTCATCAGGAACTGAAAGGAAGGCAATGTAATCATAACGTGCCAGGCACTGTGCTCTAGATTTGCCATTTTAATCCTTTCAACAACTGAGTTTATATTATTCCATTTTCAGGATGAGACTATGCAAGTTGAAAGAGGTTAAGAAAAATGTCCACATAGGGCCAGGTGCGATGGCTCAGGCCTGTAATCCCAGCACTTTGGGAGGCTGAGGTGGACAGATCACCTGAGGTCAGGAGTTCGAGACCGGCCTAGCCAACACGGTGAAAACCCATCTCTACTAAAAATAAATAAAAAGGGCCGGGCGCGGTGGCTCAAGCCTGTAATCCCAGCACTTTGGGAGGCCGAGGCGGGTGGATCACGAGGTCAGGAGATCGAGACTATCCTGGCTAACATGGTGAAACCCCGTCTCTACTAAAAATACAAAAAATTAGCCGGGCACGGTGGCGGGCGCCTGTAGTCCCAGCTACTTGGGAGGCTGAGGCGGGAGAATGGCGTGAACCCGGGAGGCGGAGCTTGCAGTGAGCCGAGATCACGCCACTGCACTCCAGCCTGGGAGACACAGTGAGACTCTGTCTCAAAAAAAAAAAAATAAATAAATAAAAATAAAAATAAATAAAAAGATAGCTGGGCGTAGTGGCATGCGCCTGTAATCCCAGTTACTCTGGAGGCCGAGGCAGGAGAATTGCTTGAACCCAGGAGGCGGAGGTTGCAGTGAGCCAAGATTGCACCACTGCACTGCAGTCTGGGTGACAGAGAGAGACTCCATCTCAAAAAAAAAAAAAAGAAAAGAAAAGAAAAGAAAAGAAAAATGTTCGAGTAAGGCAGATCGCATTTTCCCAAAAATGGCCACAACAATATCTCTCGTCCCACCTGCTTTCCCCCTTGCCATGGGCCTGCTTCTCTGAAAGCCATCATTCCCCTTGCTATGGCATCCATTTCCTCTCATTCAAATAAATAAATAGTATCAGCCTTGATTATGCAAAAATAAAATGAAAGTTGCCAGAGTTAGTAGCAGAAGTTAGGAAGAGAGGTCAGGAAGTCAATGAGTAAATCAAAGTTTATACATCAAGAAATATGGGGAAAGAATTATTAGTTGAGATGTGGATGTTATTCCTCAAAAGTTATAAAAACTGAAGTTAAAAGTCGTTGCTCCCTGGAAAATAGGGCTGGGGTTCTGGAGAGGTGGAGAAAGGAGCTGTTGCTTTTTATTGTAAATTCTTCAGAGCTATTTGATTGCTTTAGCCAAATGTTATGATTTGAATGTTTGTCCCTCCAAAACTCATGTTGAAACTTAATCCCCAATGTGGCAGTTTTGAGAGTTGGGATCTTTAAGAAGTGATGAGGTTATGAGGGTTCTGCCCTCAAGAATGGATTAATCTATTCATTGATTAATGTGCTAATGAAGTAACGGGTTAATGGTTTCTCATGGGAGTGGGTCAGTGGCTTTACAAGGGGAGGAAGAGAGACCTGAGCTAGCAAGCTCAGTCTCCTCTCCACGTGATACTCTGTGCCACCTTGGGACTCCGCGAAGAGTGGTCCCAGCAAGAAGATCGTCACCAGATATGGGCCCTGGACCTTGGACTTCTCAGCCTCCATAACTATAAGAAATAAATTCCTTTTCTTTATAAATTACCCAGTTTCAGGTACTGTAAGCAACAGACAACGGACTAAGATAGCAAGTCCATGTTATTACTTTGATTTTAAAAAAGAAAAATAATCCATGAAAGACATGCCACAAGTAGCTGTCCAAATAGATATAAAGGAATTACTATTACTTCTAATAGTGCATTTAAATTGATGTTACCTAAAAGTAAGTCATTATCACATAATTTAGATGTGAAACGAAGGGTAGAGGGATAAAAGTTATATGTAGCATATAATCTTTTTTTTTTCTTTGAGACAGTCTTGCTCTGTTGCCCAGGCTGGAGTGCAGTGGTGCAATCTCGACTCACTGCAGTCTCCGCCTCCCGGGTTCAAGTAATTCTCGTGCCTCAGCCTCCAAGTAGCTGGGATTACAAGCGTGCCCCAGCAAGCCTGGCTAATTTTTGTATATTTAGTAGAGACAGGGTTTCGCTGTGTTGGCCAGGCTGGTCTTGAACTCCTGACTTCAAGTGATCCACCTGCCTCAGCCTCCCAAAGTGCTGGGATTAGAAGTGTGGGCCACTGTGCCCGGCCATATAATCTTAATAATGTTGATAATACTCAGGTTCAGTACCCACAAATAACCCAATTCTTAACTGCAGTTACTTGTAAGGGGAAGGATTACAGGTGATTTTAATTATGACACTCCAATTTTCTATAGTAAGTAATTAAAAGATAATTTTTATTTTTGAAACAGAGTCTCACTCTGCCACCCAGGCTGGACTGCAGTGGTGCCATCAGCTCACTGTAACCTCAAATTCCTTGGCTCAAGGGATCCTGCCTCAGCCTCTCGAGTAGCTGGAATTATAAGGCATGCACCATCACACCTGGCTAGTTTTAAAATTTTTTTTAAAGATGGGGTCTTGCTATGTTGTCCAGGCTGCTCCTGAACTCCTAGTCTCAAGCAATCCTCTTGCCTCAGCTTCCCAAAGTGCAAAATATAATTTTATAACCATCAAAAGATACTGAGCAAAATAATAATATTAATAATTTAAAATATAATAAACATAGGCTTATTTCCCATATACCTCTTTATGTCTGTCCTGACATTTTAACATTTTCAAATGAAGTGCTATCATTGGTTAATTTAAAAGTGGGAACTGGCTGGGCACCATGGCTCACACCTGTAATCCTGTAATCCCGGCACTTTGGGAGGCCGAGGCGGGTGGATCACGAGGTCAGGAGATTGAGACTATGCTGGCTAACATGGTGAAACCCCAGTCTCTACTAAAAATACAAAAAATTAGCCCGGTGTGGTGGCAGGCACCTGTAGTCCCAGCTACTCGGGAGGCTGAGACAGGAAAATGGCGTGGATCCGGGAGGCGGAGCTTGCAGTGAGTCGAGATCGTGCCACTGCACTCCGGCCTGGGCGACTGAGTGAGACTCCGTCTCAAAAAAAAAAAAAGTGGGAACTTCTTGTTAATAAGGTAGTGTTGAATCCTCATATCAAGATGGGGTGGGACTAAGTAGGGTTGTAATATCCTTCAGCATTTAGAAAGACTGAGTGAAGATCAGAGAGTGACTGATAAACTTAGAGAATGCACCGATGGGAAAGCAGTTCCCTTAAAAATAACAGTAACATCGATATACAAAAATGAGTTGTGTTTCTATTTACAAGCAATGAATGATCTGAAAATGAAATTAAGATAACAATTCGGCTGGATGCAGTGGCTCACGCCTGTAATCCCAGAACTTTGGGAGGCCAAGGCAGGTGGATGGCCTGAGGTCAGAAGTTCGAGACCAGCCTGGCCAACATGGTGAAAGCCCCTCTCTACCAAAAATACAAAAAAAATTAGTTGGGCATGGTGGTATGTGCCTGTAGTCCCAGCTACTCGGGAGGCTGAGGCAGGAGAATTGCTTGAACCCGGGAGGCTGAGGTTGCAGTGAGCTGAGATCACACTGCTGCACTCCAGCCTGGGCCACAGAGTGACACTCCTTTCTCAAAAAAAAAAAAAAAAAAAAGAAAAAAGAAAAACAAATTCCAGGCTGGGTGTGTAGTGGTTCGTGCCTTTAATCCCAGCACTTTGGGAGGCCAAAATGGGTGGATTGCTGGAGAACAAGAGTTCAAGAGCAGCCTGGGAAACATAGCGAGACCCTGCCTCTACACAAAATTTATTTCTAAATAGAATTTTAAAAGAAAAAAGAAAACAATTTCAGTTCTAATAGTATTAAAAGTAATGAAATACTTAGGAATAAATTTAACCAGGGATATGCAAGACTTATACAAAGGAAACTAAAGCATTGTTGAAAGAAATTAAAGAAGTCCTAAATAAATGGAAAGACATCTCATGTTCATAGATTGGAAAATTTAATATTGTTAAAATGGCAATATTCTCCCAAGTTGAACTGTAGATTCAGTGTAATCCCAATCAAAATTCCAACTTCTATTTTTGCAGAAATGGACAACCTGATACTTTAATTCACATCAAGTTACAAAGGACCCCATATAGCCAAAACAATATTGAAAAAGAACAAAGTTAGAGGGATCACATTTCCCAACTTCACAACTTACCTAAAAATTACAGTTTTGTGGCCAGGTGCGTTGGCTCACGCCTGTAATCCCAGCACTTTGGGAAGCAGAGGCAGGCAGATTATGAGGTCAAGAGATCAAGACCATCCTGGCCAACATGGTGAAACCCCGTCTCTACTAAAAATACAAAAATTAGCTGGGCATGGAGGCACGCACCTGTAGTCCCAGCTACTTGGGAGGCTGAGGCAGGAGAATGGCGTGAACCCGGGAGGCAGAGGTTGCAGTGAGCTGAGATCACACCACTTCACTCCAGCCTGGTGACCGAGCAAGACTTTGCCTCAAAAAACAAACAAACAAAAACACTACAGTTTTGTAATCAACACAGTATGGGACTGGCATAAGGACATAAAGATCAATGGAATAGAATTGGGAGTCCAGTGATACACTCATATATTGGTGGTCAATTGATTTTCAACAAGGGTGCCAAGATCATTCAATGGGGAAAGAACAATCTTTTCAACAAATGGTGCAGGGATATTCAATATTCATATGCAAAAGAATGAAGGTAGATCCCTAGCTCGCACCGTATACAAAAGTTAACTCAAAATGGATTGTAGACCTAAATGTAAGAGTTAAAAATGTAAAACTGTAAAACTCTTAGAAGAAAACATAGGGGTAAATCTTCATGACATTGGATTTGGCAGTGGATTCTTAGATATAATACCAAAAGAACAAGCAGAAAAAAAAAAACGATAAATTCGACTTCATTAAAATGTTTGTGCTTCAGAGAACACAAGCCAGTGAAAAGACAGTCTGGCAGTTCCTCAAACAATTAAAAACAGTTACCATATGACCCAGCAATTCTACTCCTAGATATATACTTAAGCGAAATGAAAACATATGTGCACACAGAAACTTGGACATGTTTATATCAGGATTATTCATAATCCCCAAAAAGTAGAATGCTCATCAGTGGGCAAATGACAATGTGATATTCCCACACAATGGAATATTATTTGGCCATAAAAAGAAATGAAGTACTCGTACATGCTATAACATGGATAACATTGAAAACACTATGCGCCACATGAAAGAGGTCAGCCACAAAAGTCCACATACTTTATGATTCTATTCATATGAAAGTCCAAAATAGGGGAAGCTATACAGAAAGTATTAACAGGTTGGTGGTTGCTTAGACCTAGGGGAAGCAGAGATGAGAGGTAGGGATAATAGCTAAAGGATACAGGGTTTCTTCCTGAGGTGCTGAAAATGTTCTAAAGTTGACAGTAGTGATGGCTGTACATATCTGTTGCTATGCTTAAAACCATGGATTGTATTCTTTAACAGAGCATTTCAAATGTTTGCATGGTATGTGAATTATATCTCCATAAAGTTGTTAAAAATAAAAGTGGAAAACCCACAAAAATGGGAGAAAATAATTGCAAATCACATATCTGCTAAGGATCTAATATCCAGAATATACAAAGAACTCTTAAAACTCAAAACAAAAAGAAAAGAAACCAATTTAAAATGGGCAAAGGGTCTGAACACAGTAGCTCACACCTGTAAGCAAAGTGCTTTGGGAGGCCAAGTGGGAGGATCGCTTGAGCCCAAGAGGTTGAGGCTGCAGTCAGCTATGCTCATGCCACTGTACTCCAGCCTGGGTGACAGAGCAAGACCCTGTCTCTTAAATAAATAAAAATAAAAATGGGCAAAAGACTGAAGTAGACGTTTTTCTAAAGATAATATAATGGCCAACAAGTACATAAAAGTATGCTCTACATCATCTGTCATTAAGGAATGGAAGCCAAAATCACAATGAGATACCATTTCATGCCTACTAGGATGTCTATAAAACAAACATACAAACCAGAAAATAACAAGTGTTGGCAAGGATGTGGAGAAACTGGAGAAATGTGTAGAAACTAGTGGAAATGTAAAATGGTGCAGCCACTGAGAAAAAGTTTGGTAGCTCCTCAGAAAGTTAAACATACAATTACCCTATGATCCAGTGATTCCACTCCTAGGTATATACCAAAGAGAACTGAAATTAGGTGTTCAAACTAAATGTGTAAGTGAAATGTTCATAGCAGCACTATTCACACTAGCCAAAAGGTGAAAACAACCAAAACGTCCACCAACTGATATATGGATAAATTTTGGTATATCCATACAATTGAATATTTGGGCATGAAGAGAAATAAAATGATACATACAACATAGATGAATCTTATTATTTTTTAACATGGAGTCTCGCTCTTGTTGCCCAGGCTGGAGTGCAATGGTGCAGTCTAGGCTCACTGCAACCTCCGCCTCCCAAGTTTCAGCGATTCTCGTGCCTCAGCCTCCCAAGTAGATGGGATTACAGGCACCTGCTACCACGCCCGGGTAATTTTTATATTTTTATTTATATTTATATATATTTTTTGAGATGGAGTTTCTCTCTTTTTGCCCAGGCTGGAGTGCAATGGCATGATCTTGGCTCACCACTACCTCCACCTCATGGGTTCAAGCTATTCTCCTGCTTCAGCCTCCCGAGTAGCTGGGATTATAGGCATGCACCACCACCCCAGCTAATTTTGTAGTTTTAGTAGAGACAGGGTTTCTCCATATTGGTCAGGCTGGTCTTGAACTCCCAACCTCAGGTGATCCACCAAATTTTTATATTTTTAGTAGAGACAGGGTTTCACCATGTTGACCAGGCTGGTCTCAAACTCCTGACCTCAAGAGATCCATCTGCCTCGGCCTCCCCAAGTGCTGGGATTACAGGTGTAAGCCACCGCACCCGGCCTTACATGAATGAATTAGTAAGTGAAAGAACCCTGCTGGGTGTGGTGGCTCATGCCTGTAATTCCCAGCTACTTGGGAGGCTGAGGTGACATGATTGCTTGAGTCCAGGATGCAGTGAGCTATGATCACACACCAATGCACTCCAGCCTGAGTGACACAATAAGATCCTGTGTCTGTTTAGAAAAACAAAAAGCCAGATACAAAAAGCAACATACTGTATGTTTCCAAATGTCCAGAATATAGGCAAATCCATAGAGACAGAAAGCAATAGGTTCTCATGGGTTGGAGAGAGGAAAAAAAGGGGAGTGATTTTTTAATGGGTACGAGGTTTCTTTTGGGAGTGATGAAAATGGTTTAGCGTTACATAGTGATGATGGTTGCACAACACTGTGAATGTACTGGAAGCCACCTAATTGTTTACTTTGAAATGGTTAAAGTAGTAAATTTTGTGTTATGTGAATTTTACTACATTTTTTTTTAAGTTAGGGGAAAAAAAGCAACAAAAAGCTGAACAATGGGCAGAGACCTAGCAAGCTTGATACTGAATTGTTTCCAAACCCAGTTCTCTGGTCAAGCAAAGTTGCAGTAGAACTTTTCCCTTCCCAGGGGCAGCTCTCTAGTTGAGTCCCAAATCCTGCCTTGCTGAAATCAATTAATAGAGTTCTTGGTGTCTGCCCTAATCATCATGCACAGATAAAATTTAGTTCATATCCTTTTCTCCCTCCCCAACACTGAAAAATAAGATAAATAGAATCTATCTCCATAATTTTCCTTACTCATTTAGTTCAGTAGCATCTGTTTATCATGATTTACAAGAATTTGGCTGGCAATGAGAGTTGCAGAAAGCATTTGCATAAAGGAATTTTATTTACATATTTTTCCTCCTTAAGCACTAGGGTACTCAAAATGGTCACATCTTGGAAATTCAGGCAAGCATCAGTGGTATTACTTAAAACAACAACAACAACAAAAGAAAAAACAGGCCATGGTGACTCACAGCTGTAATCCCAGCACTTTGGGAGGCTGAGGGCAGGTGGATCACCTGAGGTCAGGAGTTCAGGACCAGCCTGGCCAACATGGTGAAACCCCGTCTCTACTAAAAACACAAAAATTAGCCGGGCGTGGTGGCGGGCACCTGTAATCCCAGCTACTCAGGAGGCTGAGGCAGGAGAATCACTTGAACCCTGGAGGGGGAGGTTGCAGTGAGCCGAGATTGTGCCACTGCACTCCAGCCTGGGACAAAGCGAGACTCCGTCTCAAAAAAACACAGTGGATGGTCATTAAGCAGTGAAAAATATTTATAGCTATTCAATTTAGAAGACAAACTTAAGGATTAGTCTATTAAAGTATGGAAAACCCAATAAAAATAAAATAAAAAATGAAATACTGGTTCCTGTTGATAAGGCTTACCTACTAAGTGTGTGAGGAGAGGAAATTTTACTTTTTTTCTTTTTCGAGACTGAGTCTGGCTGTCGCCCAGGCTGGAGAGCAGTGGCACAATCTCTGCTCATGGCAACTTCCACCTCCCAGGTTCAAACGATTCTCCTGCTTCTCCTGCCTCAGCCTCCCGAGTAGCTGGGATTACAGGCACACACCACCACAACTGTCTAATTTTTGTATTTTTAGTAGAGACTGGGTCAGGTTTCTCCATTTTGGCCAGGCTGGTCTCAAACTCCTGACCTCAAGTGATTCACCCAACTTGGCCTCCCAAAGTGCTGGGATTATAGGTGTGAGCCACTGCACCCGGCTGAAATTTGACTTTCTTAGCATAAGCCCACAGAACAGTCTGTCCTTGGGCATTTGAGTAAAACAGAAAACAATTATCTACAATACTTTTTTTTCCTCTGAAACTCCAAAGCTTAATTCCATGTTCATACTTGTGAGTACTGATTATAACTTCAGAATTCTTTTTTTTTTTTCTTTTGAGTCAGAGTCTCACTCTCTTGCTGAGGATGGAGTGCAGTGCCATGATCTTGGCTCACTGCAGCCTCCATCTCCCAGGTTCAAGCAATCCGTGTGCCTCACCTCCCAAGTAGCTGGGATTACAGGTGCACCACCAGGCCCAGCTAATTTTTGTATTTTTAGTAGAGATGGGGTTTCACCATGTTGGCCAGGGTGGTCTCAAACTCCTGACCTCAGGTGATCCACACCCCCTTGGCCTCTCAAAGTGCTGGGATTACAGGCGTGAGCCACTGCTCCTGGCTGGAATTCTTTGTATAATAAAATTGTGTTTATCTCCCATATATATAGTTAAGTGAAAAAGGCAGGGTAAAAATAAGTATGCAGTAAGCAGTATGCTACCATTTATCTGAAAGTCAATAGGAGGGTAAAAATTATATATATAATGTTTACATGTTTAAAATCAGGGCCTAATTTTTTATTTCTTGTAGAGACAGGGTCTCACTATGTTGCCCAGGATGGTTTGGAACTCCTGGGCTCAAGCAATCCTCCTGCCTCAGCCTCCCAAAGTGCTGGGATTACAGGTATGAGCCAACCACGCTCAGCCTAATAATACAGCCATATTGTATGTACTGTAATTCTATATTACTATATAATTATAATTTTGTTACAGAATTTTACATTGTATATATTTAATATATTTTTATATTACATAATTTAATATGTAATTTTATATTCTATATTATATTATACTATATACATATATAATTCTGAAGCCATGTACATAGCCACGACTATTAATTTTACATATAAATACCAGTATGTATAAGCATATGTATGCATGTGCATATATGTATATATACACAAATATACTAAAAACTAACAGACAGATATAAAAGAAATGTGTTTTGAAAACAAAGCACTTAGGAGAAATGGCCGACTCCAGGCTTAGAGTAGAGAATGTGCAAGAGTGAGCCTGTAACGTTGGATCTTACCAGAAAACAAAAAGCTACCAAAGACCACACTGGGGCCAAATTTTAATGCTAATAGTTGCACATGTAGTTTAAGTGCTACCATATAAAACAAAACACAGATTGGAAAAAAACAAAATGTTCATGGCTTTCAGCTTTGAGTGGTATCTCTTTTGCATGCTCCTTCCTTCAAATGCTTTCATCACCTGGATGTTATAATGGATAAAGGACTTTCTCTGGAATGTGCCAGCTCCTCTGCAATCAAGAGTCCATCCCTTACAGTACCAGTCAGATTCCTGGCTCTTTACTGCCACCCCAAGCTCTAGTCCCTCTTCGTTGTCTCACAGCAACAGCTCCTAGGAAGTTTTCTTGCCCTCTGCTTTTCCTCCTCCTTCCCCAACCTTGTAGTTATCTAATGAGTCCTCTTCACCCACAGGATTCCCATGCCCTTCAGTTAAAACCTCAGGAGTTTCTATCCATGCAGGATCATCAAAGGTCCTGGTTTCCTACTGTCCCACCGCCTCATTCCTTCTGAACCTGCTCTCCACCCATCTTCACCTCCAGTGCAACCCCCTGATCCACACAAGCGCTCAGACCCCTTCCAGCCCTGCCAGCCTCCTCGTTCAGCAGGGTTTCTGCAGTAAGCCACATCAGCCAGGCTGCACCTAGCACCCAAGATGTCCTTGTTCTCCTTGCCAGAACCTGATCAACCCGCTCTTCTCCTTCTTTGACTCCTAAGGCAAAGTCAGCTTAAAGAGGGGAAAAAAAAGAATCAAGTCCTCTCCCTGGTGTTTGGCCTAGCTTTGCCTCTTTGGAGTTCTGTGATACTGGGCATTTTTCTCAACTTACCTGGATTTACTGCCCCATCCTTTCAGACACCTGTGAGGTTAGCATTAACATAAAACCTCCTATTCCCCTCAGGACTGAGTACCTAACACTGTCCCCATACTCCCATCTCCTCCTAAAGCACTGAGACCTCTAGTTCCATTCTCCCAGTGACCCCATTTCCTTGCTGGGGCAATAGGAAGTCCCCCCTCACTTTCTTCTAAAAGCAAAACGAAACAAAAACAAAAGCCTCCAGCAGAACCCTCTAACTGCCGCCTTTGCCCTTCACTGTGAAAGCCTTTTTAGTTCGTATTTCATTTCTTAACTCCTAAGTAAGAATCAAAATGTAGATACCATCTCTACCTCAGAAAACTCTACCTCAGGTTGAAGAAAGAAGTATGAAAGCAGTTCCTGCGGCACAGCCACCCCAACACCACTTTTCACAGCTAGCTGTGAAAACTGGAGTTCTCTCCACTCAGGATGGCCTGTGGCGCTCTGCAGTGGACCCCAGGAGCTCCCACAGTCGAGGCTGAGGCTGGGCAACTGACCTAAGGCTCCTTATTATAAAATGGGATCATCACAAAACCCAGGAGCTGACCCATGTTTTAAAATGTCTGGTGATGGGAAAATGCCAGTTAGTTTTTTTCCCTTCATTCCTGCTGAGAACATTATTTTTGGGTTTTCGTCTTAGTTCCATTAGATTGTAAATCCTTTAAGGATAAGGCATCCAGGCCGGGCGCGGTGGCTCAAGCCTGTAATCCCAGCACTTTGGGAGGCCGAGACGGGCGGATCACAAGGTCAGGAGATCGAGACCATCCTGGCTAACACGGCGAAACCCCGTCTCTACTAAAAACACAAAAAATTAGCCGGGCGAGGTGGCGGCGCCTGTGGTCCCAGCTACTTGGGAGGCTGAGGCAGGAGAATAGCGGGAACCCGGGAGGCGGAGCTTGCAGTGAGCTGAGATCTGGCCACTGCACTCCAGCCTGGGCGACAGCGAGACTCCGTCTCAAAAAAAAAAAAAAAAAAANCTAAAACATGGTAACACCTAAACTTTTCCAAAAAAGCGTCAATTTACATAAACTCTAAACATTTAAGCTTCCCAATTACATATCCAATAAGGTTGGATTATAATTTGGGTTAAGACCCAAAAAGTTTACAAAAACAAAGTTACTGATTTCTTTTAGATCTACATAGAATACCAGTTGTACAACTTCATTTAGCTTGCTCTTCTCCCCAAATGTGTATGAGGTAAACATGGCTTCTCAGATAACTCTAGAGCAGACACAGTAAACTTTTTCTGTAAAGTGCCAGGTTGTAAATATCTTAGGTTTTGTGAACCATACTGTCTCTGCTTATCTAACAACCCTTTACAAATGAAAAAAAAAAATACTTAGTTCATATGCCATATGAATAAAGGCTGCAGCAGCATGTAGCCCACAGGCTGTAGTTTGCCAACCCCTGGTCTAAAGAATTGGACAGCCAGTGTGGTGGTGGCTCTTGCCTGTAATCTTAGCACTTTGGGAGGCCGAGACAGGAGGATCACTTGAGTCCAGGAGTTTGAAACCAGCCTGAGCAACACAGGAAGACCTGTCTCTACAAAAAATAATAAAAAAAGCACTGGGCTATGAGAGCTTTTAGACTATGCCTTTGTTTTGATTCTCACAGTCCTGGAACAAGCCTCAATGTACAGCATGCATTTAATGTTTGAATGGTTGATAAAAGTAAGCCAGGGATTGCAAAGCACAACACAAAGGAAAACACTACAAAACCTCATGGGCACGTATTGTTTTCTATCAGGCACTGTGGTGATCTCAGCCCATTTTCTGATCATAGGTACCAGTCCTGTCACCTAGTGAGGTCCTTCCAAATGAGCTGACCTTAGAACTTCAGAAACTTCAGTCAAAAGGCAGACATTTTTAGAAAAGGTAGAAATGGCCTTTTATTTAAATATGAGAAAAAAATTAGAAGTACAGTAAGATTATTTTTAAAAAGCAGACAAGTTAGAACAAACATTTTATTATTAAAATAAACTTTTGTATAAAAGCATCACAAATCAAAAGCTGTATTTACACTTATCGATTCAAGGTCCAATTACACATCAAACATTGAATGGCACAGCAATGGTTTACACATGCAAGTAAATCGGGACATACAAACACTTAGATTCCGCCTTTACCAAATAACTTGATTAATGCAACAAGGAGTGGGAACACTGACACAGGAAATCTGCCCAGAAACTCGACTGGCAGAGATGTCAGATTAACAAACTGCGGAAAGTTACATCTCCAAAAAGGCACTTCTCATTGTTATAAAAGTGCTTAAAATCTAAATTGAACCTTGTGCCTGGTTTATAAATTTTCAAGAAACTGCAAAGAACCACTGACTAGTTTTTAATATCAAGTTTCCATGCAAAATTGTCCAAGAATTTATTTGCAATACCTTACATGTGAACTGAAATAAACTTTGCAAACTACAATTATACTAAAGTTTTGTACCGAAAATTCAGCCTACTCATAATTTCCAGATAGCTCTTCCATCATACTTTTAAAGTATTACATGCCCACCAACCTTTGAATCATGATTGTGTAAGCTGGACGCACCACTTACCCTTCAGGCAGAAGAAATTAGGAGAAATTAAGTCTCAACTATGTTAACAACTTGTAACATAAGCGCAATACATGGGATTGAGAGGCATCAATCTGCAATAATTACCTAATTTTTCCACATGGTTTTAAGACTTTTGTGCCTTGATTATATTAAAAATTTCAACTAGTATGAATGCTAAATCATACTTGTTTTTGTGTAAACAAGTTAGAAGGTTCTTCTCTGAAATTCAATAGATCTAGTTAGTTAATACTTTTATTGTGTTTCCAAGTGCTTAGGTTTTATGAGGGCTATTTCAACACCAAGTAAATAAAATATGCTTTCATAAAACTGTAATTTAAAAGAAATTCAAAAACTAAGCGGTTGGAGAGGGGCATTGGAAATAGAGGGGGATGCTATGAGATGGGGGTTGGGAACAGAGAAGAAACTGCAGGAGGGCAAAGTGTAACTAGTAATATACCTTCCGTGATGCTCCAGAAACACATGTCTACTAAGATTAACTTGATTGGAGTTTCTTATGAAACAGGCTGATCATCAAGATTCTTAACTCAGGTTTCAGTGAAAAAATTGGAAACTTTTATAAGACAGATTTGAGAAGTAGAAGGCAGGCAGCAAATTTTCCAGATATTATGCCTGCATTTCAAATTCCTGTTTCAGGCTGTGAAAGACAAAAGGAAACGTGTCAGGACATAGTTTTCAGCCAAAGAATTCTCTTTTGAAAGCCTAATTCATTTTTAAAAACATTTTTGTTGTGTTGTACCATGACTATGGTCAAGTGTACGCATCTTCAAGTATATAATCTGACTTTTTCATACACACCCACCCACCTGGGTTACCACCACCTAAGTGAAGACAGAAAACGTTCTCATCCGTTCCTGCGTGCCCCTTTCCAGTCAGTCTCCACCCCGCCAGACATAACCACTCTTCTGACATCTGTCATCTTTTCATTAAGATATAAATGAATATAAGATTCGGATGTGGAAGAGAAAAAAAACACCCACTACCTTTTCAAGTAGGCATGCACATTCCCAAAGCCATGGTATTTGGCTAAATACACAAGGACCCCAGTCGCACACCGTCCATCTCGCTGCCTGCAGAAACTGCAGTTGCAGATTCCTCGACAAGGCGGGCAACGCCAGTTCTGAAGGAGGATTGTCAAATGGCACAATTCAGTTAAACCTTACCTCCCCACCAACTTATCTACATTACATTTAACCCCTTCTTTACGGTTAAAAATTTATATGATTAATATGCATTAGTCATGCCTGATGCTTCCTTCCAGCAGTGGAAGTTACAAGCAGCTACCAGGAATAAATGGAGCAGCAACTTCCCAGGGACAGTTCAGACCTGAGTATGGTGGAAGCGGCTCATGCCTATGCAGCACCATCACTCTGAATTCATTTGTGTTCTGAATTAAGAGCACCCTGGAATGGGTGTGGGGCCTCAAACCTGTAATCCCGGCACTTTAGGAGGCTGAGGCAGGTGGATCACGAGGTCAAGAGATCAAGACCATCCTGGCCAACGTGGTGAAACCCCGTCTCTACTAAAAATACAAAAATTAGCTGGGTGTGGTGGCATGCACCTATAGTCCCAGCTACTTGGGAGGCTGAGGCAGGATAATCGCTTGAACCCAGGAGGCAGAGGTTGCAGTGAGCTGAGATCACGACACTGCACTCCAGCCTGGCAACAGAATGCGACTCCATCTTAAAAAAAAAAAAAGGGCACCCCATAACAGAAAGGGCTCCACCTCTTCACCAATGCCTTTTTCTGGCCTCATCACAATTTGTGATTGACCTTCAAGCCCACAGGACCAACCCCTGGCAAGGCACCTACCGGATCCAGTAGAGCATCCCTGACCTCTTCACCATAACGGTTTCGAAGGCAGGGGCCGCAGAACTGGCCTCGAACGCCCCAGCAGTCTGGGTTTCTGCAGTTTGTTTTGGTATCAATAGTCTTCTGACGGCATTGATGACAAGTAGAGCCCTACAAATAAGCAATTAAGAAAAAACAAAAAACAAAAAGCCACTGCTTTTTAACAGAGAAAATGGCATATTTACAGAATGTCCCTCTTCGTAGTATAGTCTTACATTTTGTCTGTCAATCTCTGTATACACATGTACATGCCAGGGTATGAAAAATAACTCAACCAGGTGCAGTGGCTCACACCTGTAATCCCAGCATTCTGGGAGGCTGAGGAGAGTGGATCGCTTGAGCCAAGGAGTTCGAGACCAGCCTGGGCAACATGGCAAAACCCCATCTCCACTAAAAACATAAAACTTGGCCTGGTGTGGTAAAACCAATTTCCAAAAAAAAAAGGTCTTATTAAAAAATAACCTACCCAAATCCATTTTTATCTTCGGTGCACCACCACACCCCAGCACCTAGCTATGTATACACACATAATAGATATGCAATAAATATATGTTGAATGAATTGATTTCTAAATTAGGAGAAAAGATTTACCACGACTACAGACTTACTAAGCAGATAATTCCACTGTGAAAGAGGGCTAAATCCCAGGGATACTTAAAACTTTTCCTTCCTTGTGTGAAAAAAACATATAGGCACAGATTTCACATGCTAAGCCCTTTAGACCCTGGGCAACACTTAGGGACAGAAGGTCTCTTCCTCTCACAGATGTTTACATTCTCAGGTGTAATTGAGAGGCTCTCACCAGTGAACGGTTATATATCTTCTCTCGAGAGTTGCTGCAGATGTTCTCCAACTCTTCCTCTGTAATTTCTTCCACTGGGCGAATTATATGCGGAAGGGTCATGGATGATCTGGAGCGACGACTTCTGGGCAGGTCATCTTCCTGCATCACAAGGAATACAAAACACAGAGCTTAAAAACTGAAAAACTGATTGAAAGAGATTCAAAACTGAGAACTGGAGATTCAAATATGAAACAGAGATTCAAAACTGGCTCTCCCCAGCTCTGAATCTCAGATACTTGACTTGTAATTTCTTCTCACGAACTTCAACCTGGAAATCTCTCCTAGAGCTAATGGTAGAAAAACTGGCCATATGCTTACTGTAGCCATAACTGGACATTTTGGAAACAATGCCTGCAATTAAGAAGAGATGAAGAAAACCCAATTCTCACCTGCTAATAAAATTACCAAGTAAGCTTATGTGACGTTTACAATTGTGAATGGTTAGAGAAAAACATTTACTATGGAACTCCTGGTGTTGAGGATGTGTGTGTACCTGCGTTGTGTACGATGCCAGGCCTACTGAAGATGAGAATCAGAAGAGCAAGTACCAATGCAAAGAACTCACGTTCATGTAGCCATCCATGGTCTTCCTCTTTCTCACCAACATGTACTTATCCTCTTCCTCCTCCTCCTCCATGGGTAGAGCGTCAAGGGACCCGAGGATCCGGGACCTTGACCTGGTAAGAGGACGAGCTCTCCGTTCAGGGTTTCTCCTGGAAGCAACACCCGGGAATGTACGCCTTCGCGGTCTCCTTGATTGCTAAACAAAGCACGCATAAGGGAATCCATTTATTCCACAATAAAGAGAAGTAGTACTTTGGGGAATTCATACCTTCTCCTTAAGGATGTTTTAAGTAAAGAGAGCTCTATTTTTTCATTTTCTTTGTCATTTACATAATGCATGGCAAAATGAGCCTAAAACCTATATGGCTATCTTTATTTTGCTTTTGTAACACCAAGCCCAGTTTCTTTCAACTTGAGAGATGAGCTATTTATTCTTTTACTTAATGAAGATGTAAGAAATGATCTTCTCTTCTAAAAAAAATTTTTTTCTCTGATGTCTCTTGACCCTGTAGAAACACATTCAGTTTCTACATTGCACAATAAAGGGATATCTGTATGGTTTCCCTCTTTCCATCTTTCCTTTCCTCAGGGGAAGGCAGGAAAAAGAAATCTTTTCTATCACAGCAGACACACCAAATCTCCCTGAGTTGTAGCAGCTTAATTCTTCAGAATGCAATTGTATGATACCCAGCTATGACTTGATAAGAAATTGTGATTTTCTTATTCTATTTTCATTCTCCAATTTTAAAAACATCTATTGCACATCTACCATGTAGGAGGAATGTGCTCACACTGGAGAAGAGAAAAAAATTTTTGATCTCCATTACCTGCCCATGAGGGCAGGTAATTAGTCTAGTTGACTAATTACCTAGTGAGGGGCTTAGTCTAGTTGGGAAGGAAAGAAATAACCAATCAAAAGGGGTTTAGTGCCACAGGAGCACAGCAAGGAGAGACCAAACTACCCAGGATTCATGGAGGATCATCCAGAGATCTGTCAGGGGGTTTCCTCTAGGTCCCCTTCGTTTGTCTAGAAGGCCACACAAATAAAGAAATTAGATTTTTAAATACAACACAGATCTACCTTACGTGTGCCCAAAACGCTACTGTATATAAACAAGGACTGGTACTTACTGAGTCGGAGCCTGGGAGGGGATGTCTTCCAGGGAACGAGCCAGGGAAGCTTTCTAATTCAGACATGAGTTTTGCAAGCTAAAAAGGGAGAAAATTAAACTGATATCATTGGCTTAGAATAACTGCTGAAAATGAGCAACTAACTTCTTGAAAATACTGAAGTACAAATCTCCTGGTTTGAAATTTGAAAGTAAGTTGACACATTCAAAGTTTCTGATTTCTCCTATACACTTAACCAGGCCTTTAACAGATTACAAAAAAGGAGTTCAGGGAAGGAAACACATTTTGAGGCACACACTGAAGACTTCACAGGTAAACAAAAGTAACTTTTTATTCATGTAACAGAAAAAAATAACTTTTTTGTGTGATGGAACAGATTTAAGCAATGAGTCGCTTAGAGAGGAAAAAATAATTCTAACACAAAGTCAGATACCTACCATTGCTTTGTTTTGCTTTATGTTTAAAGCCCTTTTCTCCAAAAAATTCATGCCACTTTCATCTTCCGAATCGGAGTTGGAATCAGTCACAGAATTCTCTGAGGGCTGGGGGGACTCTGCTTTTTTGTTGGTTGCTCCCCTAGTACTTCGTGCTGGAAACTTCATCGCCACCCTGAGAGGTCCAGAGTGCCTGCACTGGCTGCGGGTCCTACAGCCTTCCCGAACTGACTGCAGCCTCTAATCACAACAATGGAGTCATTAGGACTTGATCAGCAGACAAGCTTCATCAGTATGACTACAAAGTCCCTTCTGAACGAGACACTTGTCTGAAATGAATTTTAACTGAACATTGATACCTCTGGGTAACAAAATCAGGAACTACAAAGAGTACAACAATCAACAGAATGCAGTTTAATTCCATGCAGCCTATCTGGACCACACTGCTATAAGCTATTTTCACAGTCCCTAGGCCTGTGGGTCTGAGCCTTTTTTTTAAATGTTAAAATTCCTACCACCTACTTTTCATTTCTTTAAAAACAGATCTTTATGTATTTTAAAAGAATTCTGACAAGAACAAATGTGTTCTCCTGGCTGGGTGCAGTGGCTCACGTCTGTAATCCCAGCACTTTGGGAGGCCAAGGCGGGTGAAACACTTGAGCCCAGGAGTTCGAGACCAGCCTGGGCAACATGGTGAAACCCCATCTCTGCCAAAAAAAATACAAAAATTAGCTGGGCATGGTGGCGCACGCCTGTGGTCCCAGCTACTTGGAAGGCTGAGGTGGGAGAATGGCTTGAACCCAGGTGGCAGAGGCTCAGTGAGCCGTGTTCGTGCTACTGTACGCCAGGCCTGGGTGACAGAGCCAGACCCTGTCTTGAGGGAAAAAAAAAAAAAAAGGGAAAAAAATGTGTTCCCCTATAAATATGGCCTCAATGTTGATGGCAATATTAAATTATATTAACATATCTCAATTTTCTACTTTACAAAATCATATAATAAAATATACATAAGATTTATCATGTTAACCATTTCTAAGTGCACAGGTCAATGGCATTAAATACATGCACATTGTTGTGCAGCCATCACCACCATCCATCTCCAGAATGTTATCATCTTCTCCAACTAAAACTCCCTCATACCCATTAAACAGTAATTCCCCATTCCCTCTTTCCCTCCGCCCCTGGCAACCATCATCCTATTTTCTGTCTATAAATTTGACTTCTCTAGGTACTTCTCTAATATAATTTCAGAAGCTCAAAATAAAAATATTTCCAGATTCCAAAAGTAATATAGGTTTTCATCATTAAAAATTTATCCAAATTAGCCATAGGGTAATATAAATCAAAATCACAATGAAAGGCCAGGCGCAGTGGCTCACGCCTGTAATCCCAGTGCTTTGGGAGGCCGGGGCAGGCGGATCACCTGACATCAGGAGTTGGACACCAGCCTGGCCAGCATGGTGAAACCCCATCTCTACTAAAAATACAAAAATTAGCCAGGCACAGTGACACACGCCTGTAATCCCAGTTACTTGGGAGGCTGAGGCAAGAAAATCGCTTGAACCCAGGAGGCGGAGGTTGCGGTGACCTGAGATCATGCCACTGCACTCCAGTCTGGGCTACAGGGCAAGACTCCGTCTCCAAAAAAAACAAAAACAAAAACAATAACAAAACAACAATAACAAAAAAACCCACACACAAAACATAATGAGACACCAACCACTTCATAGTAGAGCTAAAAAGCAAAAGAAGGCCGGGTATGGTGGCTCACATCTGTAATCCCAGCACTTTGGGAGGCTGAGATGGGCAGATCACCTGAGGTCAGGAGTTCGAGACCAGCCTGGCCAAGACGGCGAAACCCCATCTCTACTAAAAATATAAAAAATTAGTCGGGTGTGGTGGCACGCGCCTGTAGTCCCAGCTACTCGGAGGCTGAGACACAAGAATCGCTTGAACCCAGGAGGCGGAGATTGTGGTGAGCCAAAATTGTGCCACTGTACTCCAGCCTGGGTGACAGAGTGAGACTCTGTCTCAAAAAAAAAAAAAAAAAAAAAGCAAAAGGAAAATAAAAAAAACTATTAGCAAAAATTTGGAGAAATTGTAACCCTCACACACTGCTGGTAGGAATGTAAACTGGTATAGCCACTTTGTCTATTTCTCAAAAGGTTAAACAGTTACTACATGAACCACAATTCTACTCCTATGTACATACCTAAGAGTATATATCTACACAAAAACTTGTACACGAATGTTCACAGTAGCATTATTCATAATAGCCAAAAAAGTGCAAACAACCCACTTAACCATCAACTGATGAATGGGTAAATCAAATGTGGTTGATTTACACAACAGAATATTCTGCAATAAAATGAACTAACACACGCCACAACATAATAAACCTTGAAATCATTATCCTAAGTGAAAGAAGCCAGTCGCAAAAGACCACACATATCACGATTCAATTTATATGAAATATCCACAACAGGCTAATCTATGACAGCAGAAAGCAGACTGATGGTTGCCAGGAGCTAGGGGTGTTGGGAAAGAATAAGGAGTGACTGTTAATGGGTACAGAGTCATTTTTCGGGGTCATAATGGTACTCCAAAATTGACTGTGGTAATGGTTGCAGGTAAAAAAAAAAGAGAGAAGAAAAAATATCACCCATAAAGTCCCTGAATTTCACCTATAAAGACCCAGTTTTAACACTAAAATATTTATTAAGGCCAGCAAAGTGGCTCATGGCTGTAATCCCAGCACTTTTGGAGGCCAAGATGGAAGGATTGCTTGGGCCCAAGAGTTCGAGAACAGCCTGAGCAACAAAGTAAGCCCACATCTCTACAAAAAATTTTTAAAAGTTCCCAGGCAGGGTGGCACATGCCTGTAATCTCAGTTACTGGGTAGGCTGAGGAGGGAGAATCACTTAAGCCCAGGAGGTGGAGGCTGCAGTGAGCCATGATCGCACCACTTACTCCAGCCTGATTGACAGTGCAAGACCCTGTCTCAAAAAAGTCTTACATGCCCACAAACAGCTTTTTGTACTTTTAGTGTCCACGGATTTAGAGAGTACAAAACAACAAAAACCTTTCATGAGTTCCTACCAATTATAATGAATTGGCATTTTATTAATCATGACAGTATCTTCAAAGAACTGAAACACTGCCCAGAAATTATTCAGGCTATTGACAATGTTTGTGTCACACGCAGATCTGCAGACTGGCCCCTCTGCAACAAACTCCAGTAAGCACTGATTTGGACCAAAACACTCCTTGGCCAGGTGGACTGCCACTTGTATCAATGTTACTCAAACTGTGATCCTCAGGCAGTGGATCCATGTCAGACCAGTGAGTTGAAGAGCATGCACCTGATTATCAGTGAATGCACTGCTTCCTTTGTCGAGAAAGTCTTTGGAATGAGAGAATGTGTATAGAATTAAACAGTACGCTCAGAAAGAGTGGGACCAAGGCACAGCACAACAGTGGCAGCAGCAGTTAAAGGAAGGTAGCGTGCATAGGAAAAGCCAACCAAGGAGCAAAAGTAGCAGCAGGCAGGGCCCTCAATGTCATTATCTGCAATGGCGCTCCTGCACATAAGTTATCACAGGTTTTCAAGATGCAGCCACAGATCTACTATGAGACCAACATTTATCAAAGGTCTGCTCTATGACAGGCACTAGGGCTGGGCACTTGAACTTAAATGCAAATGTAGATAATATTTAGGACTAGTGTGCTTTCTGATTAGGCTGGATTTTTGTGGTAATGAAAATCTGGAGATTGGCCAATTTTATCTTACCAGTTTCCAAATTTTCAGAGCCTACAAAATGTTCATGATTTATAAGTCCAGCTACATTAGTAAACACTGCTCTAAGACATGAAGAAAATACTCAAAATTTTAAAAAGGTCAACAAAGGCTGTTGGCATGACTAAAATCAAAATCGTAAGAAAAAATTTTTTAAAAATATGTCATGCCTCTAAATGTATCTTACTTCTTGAAACTGGTGAAATTCTCAAACTCACCATTCCATCTTGTATCTCACTCTCTGAGAAACCGCAAAAGGATTCATCGTCAGAGTCGGCATGAAAAATACTGGCCAGTTCGTTAGTGACATCTGGCCTTGGTTTCTGTAAAAATCCACAATGGTCTAATACATCTTGCACCTCACTTTCTGAAAAGCCGCAGAAAGATTCATTATCAGAGTCCTCATAAAAAACATTTGCCAGTTCTTCACTGATATCTGACCTGAATTTAGGTTTCTGTAAAATAAATAAATAAATGTGGTTGTGCATTTTTTTTCTTTTTCAAGAACCAATTTTCCATAAACCGTGCAGAGAGCAAATCACATTTACAAGTGCACTACAAGAGAACAGCTTTTGTTACAAAGAAAAATGGTTCAGAGGTTTACAAATGATTTCTGAGTTGTTATGGCAAATCATCATGCATGTTAGGTTAGGCGACATTTCAAAAGGATAGAATAAGTAGCTAATCTACCTCCAACAATTACTACCTAGAACCACAGCAAAAAGTGAAATGAAATTATAGTGCATACTGTATTTTCATAACGGCTGTATAGAAATGTAGGCAAAAAGCAAGCAGTTTTAATCACGCACAAAGCATCTGGGGCATTTTGAGCACTGCAGACTCAATTCTGTTTATTCTCAGGCAGCACTTACCGTGTTTGCAAAATTATCAGAAGCAAAGCTGTCACAACTGTCATCAGAGGATGACGAGGTTTCCATGGAAATCAACTTCACATATCTGAATTTCTTTAAGTTCTTCTTTACTCTGAGATCTTTCTGCTGCAAATGGAAATAGCAACCCTATTAAGCATGATGCTTACTTTATTTAACTAAAGACATCATTTTTTTGGTTTAGTAGGTTCAAACAGCACAGAGTAGATATGTCCATTTATCATACCCTACATAGAAAAGGAAGTTTGTCAACTGCTACAAAAAACTTTTTCTTTCTTCTTTTTGTAAGAAGCAGGATCTCGCTCTGACATCCAGGCTAAAGCGCAGTGGTGAGATCATGGCTTACTGCAACCTGGAACTCCTGAGCTCAAGCAAGCCTCCTGTCTCAGCCTCCTGAGTAGACAGGACTACAGGCATGTGCCACCATGCCCAGCTAACTTATTTTTTTAGAGATGGGGTCTTGCTATGTTGCCCAGGTTGGCCTCAAACTCCTGGACTCAAGCGATCCTCTCACCTGAGCCTCCCAAAGTGCTTGGATTACAGGCATTAGCCACTGTACCTGGACCCAAAAATCTTTAAAACCAGGTCAAATTCTTTTTTTTTTGAGACAGAGGCTTGCTCTGTTGCCCAGGCTGGGGTGCAGTGGCGCGATCTTGGCTCACTGCAAGCTCCGTCTCCCGGATTCATGCCATTCTCCTGCCTCAGCCCTCCAAGTAGCTGGGACTACAGGCGAGTAGCTGGGACTACAGGCGAGTAGCTGGGACTACAGGCGTCCGCCACCACGCCCAGCTAATTTTTTGTATTTTTAGTAGAAACGGAGTTTCACCGTGTTAGCCAGGATGGTCTCAATCTCCTGACCTAGAGATCCGCCCGCCTCAGCCTCCCAAAGTGCTGGGATTACCGGCGTGAGCCACCGCGCCCGGCCAAAACCAGGTCAAATTCTAAGAAGGGATCCCTTGGCAGGAAAATTATAAAGACATTTATCAATTTTTTCAAACATCTGTAGAGCTACCTCTCAACCCACCTTTATAAGCCCCTAATCTTCAGCTCTTAGCATTATACTGAGCTCCACAGGAGTTTTTAATGCTAAACTCCTAAAATCCAACCTGTTTTTTTTTTTTAAATTAAACTATACTTCTAAAGGGAAATTTCAAAAGTACAAAATGGCAGAAAGATTTTCTCCCTCAGCCAAAATCAAGCTAATGAGGTATTTTTTGTAAGCTTTGGGCTATGTACTGTGATGCTAATTTCACAAACTACAAAAACTGGGCAGGACCTCTACTTCAAGATGGCAGGCTTCCAAGCAGGCCCCATTCCAATCAAGAGGGCTATCCTGATTTCCACACAAGTCTTTACAAAGCAAATACATCAAACCCTTCAACAGATGGTACAAGGAGCCAAGTTAAAGGTCAAACAGCACTCCAAATGCAGGTGGGATACCTGATTCCATTTTAGCACTCTATTACTTGAGGCTGTCATTCAGCTCTTTCTGCTGTCCCTTTGCTATACAAGACTTAAGTTTTTAAAAGTCCTTTTATAAAGTGCAAATTACTTATATAGAAATGCTTCATTCATTCATAAATACTGAACAGCCTGGCACCGCTCTCAGAAAATGCAATTGGCATCTATCTTGTGTAAAAAAGGGTAGCGGTTTGTCATTTCTTAACATTTAACGAGATTTCTTAAGTGTTGCTTTAGGTCCTGTATTTTTATTCTCTTAAATGGGGCCATGGAATAGCAGAAGTGATTCCTTATACTGAAAACTTTGAAAGGGCAAGCTCTGCTACAGATTCTACAAAATATGCTAAGATGTAAGATGTCAGGTGACCAGAACGCTGTTGCCCTCCTTCTTTGCCTAACATTACGCATTTCAGTCTCTTGAAAATACATGAGGGCACTCCCAACATCCCTATACCCCTAAGTAAACTCCGTTCAATCATCTTAGGAAGTTTTTGTCTTTTGCCTTTTTAACAAGGCAGGACAATGTGTAAAAGGTAGAGCTACTAAATATAAAGGTTAGGTGTGTGTGTAGGAGGGTGGCGCACACCTGTAATCCCAGCGCTTTGGGAAGCCAAGGTGGGAGGATCACTGGAGCCCACGAGTTTGAGACCAGCCTGGGGAACATGGTGAATCTCCGTTTCTACTAAAAATACAAAAATCAGCCGAGTGTGGCGGTGCGCACATGTAGTCCCAGTTACTTGGGAGGCTGAGGTGGGAAGACTGCTTGAGGCCGGTAGGCTGCAGTGAGCCGTGATTGTGCCACTGCACTCCAGCCTGGGACACAATGAATGTTGGGAACTGAAAAGGATCTCAGATCCCATTTTCCAGATAAGGAAATTGAAGGCCCCAGGAAGGTGTAATAGACTGCAAGATCACAGAGGCAGGAACAGCAGTACTCCTCGCATTACTGCAGGAATTACCATCTTTTATTCATCAATCTACCTGCAAGCAGCCAGAGGCCCCAGACAGCCTCAAAGGCGGCATTCGATTGGGTGCTGTCCGAGAAATACATGCTGAGTTTTAACAAGTCAGCACAAGCCAAGAGTTCTTTACCAGGCAAATGTATCTTTGGAGGAAAAGCCACAAAAAAGCAGCAAGGCAAACAGTCAAGACGGAGATGAACTTCTTTGGCAGGTAAGTAATAACTAATACCATTTATAGTAGTTTTTCGTGCCAGGCACTATGTTAAGTACGCTTTCAGGTCAGGTTTAATTCTTTGCAACATAGGTGCTATCGTTATTCTCACTTAGCCAATGAGGAAACTGAGGCTCAGGAAGGCGAAATGGATTACTGAAGTCCCATGGCGGCTCAAATTTGAACCCAGGCACGTCAGGTTCCAAGACCAGCTACACATGGTTTTCTACATCCAGAAAGCCAATGCCCAGCTCCACCGGGGCGGCGACTCAGCCCTGAAACCACGCCTCATCGCACCCACCCCCGCGAACCTGTCCTCCCCCGCGTGGGTCCCAAACCCCTGATACTTATTTTAAACGTGTCATTGTCTTCCGTTTCACCCAACCCCCACTCTTCTACCCTCTCCAGGAGCCCGACCCTACCTTCTGGCTTCCGTTAGAGCAAAAAGTAACGTTCCATTCAGAGCAACGTCCTGCAGCTAAGAGTAAGGCTAGGGGGTTGGGGGTTGGGGTTGGGGGTGGGGGTGGAGGAAGTGGGAAACGAGCAAATGGTCGGCGAACGGTTTGGCCCACCAAGCCCTTTAAATGCACTTAACCACCGCCCGGTACTACCGTCGCTTCCCACTGCGTGCGCAAGCCAAGTTCTAGGAGACCGGTTCGAAAGACCTTAACGATCCAACGCACTGGCCCTCAGCGGTTAGAAACGGACGCGGCTTTTGCCGGGAGGGGTGCGCGCCCAAGGGCCACCCACTTAGCGTGGGTATAGACGCGGCGAGCCACGCACTGGCTCCGAGTTGTGTGCGGAAAAAGGATGGGCCGCCGCAGGACAAACTCCTAGGGGGCAAGCCGGCCGGCTCTGCCCGGCAGGCACAATCGGGACCGGCCAGCCCTCCCGGCCGGTGTCCGGCCTTTGGCGGGCGCACGTGCCTAGGGCTTTCCAGCGCTGCCAGCGGTCCTGCAAACGACTCAAGTCTCCACGCCGCCCGCACTTCGGATGCGCACGCCGCGCAGGAACGTCCCCATGGCCCTCAGTTATTCTAGGTGCACTAAATCGGGGGCTTGCCCAAGCGGGCAACGCCTAGGCAGGCCACCAGTTGAAAGGCAGCGCTAGGCTGCGGAGTTGGAGAGGGTCGGCCCGCGCCCGCCTGCGTCCAGCACCCACCGCGCCCGCCCCTCGGGTTAGCCCGCCCAGCCCTCACCGGCACGCGGCGAGCGTCCATGCTGGTGGCGGGTGCCCAGGTCGGCGCTTGGAGCGGGGAGAGCGGAGCAGCAGCGCGGTCAGCGGTCCCACAGCAGGAGGAGCAGCAGCAGCGCGGCCTGCAGGCGGGGCACGCCGACCCGGGCCCGGAGGGGCGGGGTTCGGGCTGTCTTTCCCGCGTTGGGACACAGGTCCTGAAAGCTGTGGTAACGGCCAGACTCGGCGCAAGACTAGATGATCCCCTGGAAAAAACACGACCTCCCTATATATTCTGACCTAAAAGGATAGCCTTGGCTACTCCTAAAATCCCTTTGAGAAAGGGGCGCTTTAGGGGCTACAAAGACCACTCTCCTTACGCAGCTGTACGGTCCTGAGCGAGTGGCGCGAAAATGGTTCGTATTGCCCCGGGGTTTTCTGGCTGATTTGCATGAATTCTCGTGGTGGCGGAGGAAAAGTGGAGTCTCGGGGGTAAAGGAGAGCAGTGCGAGGGTGGCGCAGGTCACGCACCATGGCATTTAGCACTTTCATTGCTGCATGCGGTTTACAAGATTTAAAAACTCATAGAATCCAGCACGAACTCCACTCTTCATAATCCAATTCACCGCCCCTGGATGTAACCTCTTATCTGGGAACCACACCATTATCTGAAGCAATAAAAATAGTTAAATCCTGATCTTTCTTTCCAAAAAGCACAGGAAGCCGACTTGTTTTATATTAGACTTGTGGTTTTCAAAGTAGAAGAAAAGCCGCAGCCGCTTGATGAAGACATCTATAATATAGTTAACCTTTAACGATTATCTGTTGGGGATAGAAACTAAAGATTTAACAATTGTGGCTTGATGACCTTTTCTGTCTTCAGAATTGAGAACTACCCTGAGTCAGTGCGAACGGGAAACACTTTTCATTGCCCTTTTAACCAAACTTAGCATTACAACGAAATAATGAAATAAAGTGAGGCTTTTTGTGTGTGTGAAGAGCAAAAAACTTGCTTCTAGAAGAAAAAGTAAATTTAGTTCCTTTAGAAGACACTAATTATACTCTCAACATTTAAAACAAGCGCTTGAAATAAAAACATTCGCATTTCCCACCTCATTTCAAAACTTTTCTCTGGGGAATAATTAATTCCTTCGCAGTAGGAGTGTGCATGGACATACTGTGTTCCTCTCTGGGTATACTGAATACAAAAACTGAGCAAGTAAATAATGCCCGAGGACAATGGATTGGAAGGAGTCTTCCTGCCTTTCTTAAATGCACGTACCTAGTGATTACTCTGCCACTGTGCGAGGGACAAATAGCTCAACGTCTAGAAGGTGAGTGCCAGGAGGAGAGGCTATTGGTGGGTGGTGAAATTACAGAATTACAGAGCCCTCAGTAAGTATTTGTTGAATGAATAAACATTTGGGAATGTAATTTTGTGCCACTAAAACTAAATATATGAGAATTTGGAATTACTAGACCCATGAAGCAGGGGAAGATTAAGTCACTTTGTGAAAGGCTCTGATAGGGAAATTTTTAGTCTTCTTCCTGGGGGCACAAGAAAATAATTTGGTGTATGTGTTTTTTAAGGATAAGATCTCTGGTCTATTCGTCTTTTTAGTAATCAGGAAAATGCAAATTAAAACAAGTGTTACTGGAAAGGAGTCTCGATCTAGACCCCAAGAGAGGGTTCTTGGATCTTGCGCAAGAAAGAATTCAGGACAAGTCCGTAAAGCGAAAAAGCAAGTTTATTAAGAAAGTAAAGGAATAAAAGAATGGCTACACCATAGACAGAGCCACCTGAGGGCTGCTGGTTGCCCATTTTTATGGTTATGTCTTGATTATATGCTAAACAAGGTGTGGATTGATGCCTCCCCTTTTTAGACCATATAGGGTAACTTCCTGATGTTGCCATGGCATTTGTAAACTGACATGATGCTGGTGGGAGTGTAGCAGTGAAGACGACCAGAGGTCACTCTCCTCACCATCTTGGTTTTGGCTGGCTTCTTTACTGCAGCCTGTTTTATCAGCAAGGTCTTTATGACCTGTCTGCTGACCTCCTACCTCATCCTGTAACATAGATAACATAGAATGCCTTAACCTCCTGGGAATGCAGCCCAGCAGGTCTCAAGGCTTATTTTACCCAGCTCCTATTCAAGATGGAGTTGCTCTGGTTCAAATGCCTGTAACACAGGAGATACAATTTCACTCAGACTGGCAAAACTTAAAGAGCCTGATAAGACCAGATACTGTTAAGAATATGAGAAACTCCCACAATGATGTTAGTAATGTAAATGTTTAACTTTTCAGAGCAATTTGGGAATAGAGGCATACCTCATTTTATTGCACTATGCTTAAAATTAAAGGTTTGTGGCAACCCTACGTATAGCAAGCCTATCAGTGCCATGTTTCCAAAAGCGCATGCTCATTTAGTGTCATTTGGTAATTCTTGCAATATTTCACCTTTTTCATTATTTTTATATCCATAGTGGTGATCTATAATCAGTGATCTTTGCTATTACTGTTGTCATAATTTTGAGGAGTCACAAATTGTACCCAGGTAAGATGACAGACTTCATCAATAAATGTTGTATGTGTTCTGACTGCTCCACTGACCAACCATCCTGTCTCTCTATCTCTCCTTATGTCCCCCCAGTCACTGAGATAGGACAATATTGAAATTAGGCCAGTTAATAACTCTACAATGGTCTCTAAGTATTGAAATGAAAAGAAGAGTCACATATCTCTCACTTTAAATCAAAAGCTAGAAACGATTACGCTTAGTGAGGAAGGCATGTTGAAAGCAGAGATAAGAAGAAAGCTAGACCTCTTGTGCCAAACAGCCAAGTTGTGAATGCAAAAGAAAAGTTCCTGAAGGAAATTAAAAGTGCTCCTCCAGTGAACACACCAACGATAAGAAAGCAAAACAGCCTTGTTGCCGATATGGAGAACATTTAAGTGGTCTGGAGAGATCAAACCAGCCACAACATTCCCTTAAGCTAAAACCTAATCCACAGTAAAGCCCTAACTCTCTTCAAACTCTGTGAAGACTGGGAGAGGTGAGGAAACTGCAGAAGAAAAGTTGAAAGCTAGCAGAGGTCGATTCACAAGGTTTAAGGGAAAAAGCCATCTCTATAACAGAAAAGTACAAGGTGAAGTAGCAAATTATTCAGAAGACCTGGCTAAGATAATTGATGAAGGTGGCTACACTAAACAAAAGATATTCGAAGTAGACAAAACAGCTTTCTGTTGGAAGAAGATGCCATCCAGGCTTTCATAGCTAAAGAGAAGTCAATGTCTGACTTTAAAGCTTCAAAGGACAGGCGGACCCTCTTATTAGGAATGAATGTAGCTGGTAACCTTAAGTTGAAGCCATTGATCATTTACCATTCCAAATTCTTAATTCCTTAAGAATTATGCGACATCTACTCTGCCTGTGTTCTATAAACAGAACAACAAAGCCTGAATGACAGCACATCTGTTTACAGCGTAGTTTGCTGAATATTTTAAGCCCACTGTTGAGACCTGCTCAGAAGAAAAGATTCTTTTCAAAATATTACTGCTCATTGACAGTGCCCCTATTCACCCAAGAGCTCTAACGGAGACTGATGAATGTTTTCTTGCCTGGTAACGCAGCATCCACTCTGCAGTTCGTGGATCAGGCAGTAATTTTAACTTTGAAGTCTTATTATTTAAGAAGTACATTTCATGGCCAGGTGCAGTGGCTCACACCTGTAATCCCAACACTTTAGGAGGCCAAGACAGGAGGATCACAAGGTCAGGAGATCGAGCAAGTAAATAATGCCTGAGGACACGGGCATCCTGGCTAACAGGGTGAAACCTGTCTCCACTAAAAATACAAAAAATTAGCCGGATGTGGTGGCGGGCACCTGTAGTCCCAGCTACTTGGGAGGCTGAGGCAGGAGAATGGCGTGAACCCAGAAGGCAGAGCTTGCAGTGAGGCGAGATCACGCCACTGCACTCCAGCCTGGGCAACAGAGCCAGATTCCGTCTCAAAAAAAAAAAAAAAAAGAAATACATTTCATAAGTCTATAGCTGCTGTAGATAGTGATTCCTCTGATGGATCTGAACAGAGTCCATTGAAGACCTTCTGAAAAGGATTCATCATTCTAGATACTGTTAAGAAACTTGTGATTCAAGAAGTTTACATTCTAGTAGGAGAGCAGAAGTAAACAACAACAACAAAAAATAGTTTCAGGTGTGCTAACTTCTGCAAAGAAAAATAAAAGCAAGGTGAAAGCTAAAGACAGGACAAGGGGATAGAAAATGAAAGAGGTACAAATTTAAATAAGAGAAACAGGAAAGGCTTCTCTGGTGACACCTGATGAGGAACATGAACAAAGTCAGGAAGGAAGCTACAGGAAGAAGAGGAAAGTGCTGGTTTCAGGCACAGTGCACAGCTGGCCCAAAGGCTGTAAGGCAGTGCACAGCAAGGCACACTACAGAAAGCCAGGCAAAGAGGGAGAGAGCCCAGATCACGTGGGACCTTCTTGGCTATAGGAAGAACTTTGAATTTATTCCAGATATAATGGGAAGTCATTGAAGGATTCTGAGAAAAAGAAAGACCCAATCCGACCCCATGGACTGTGTGGGTCATAAACTGAAGGAGAGCCAAGAGTGAAAGCTTGGGGATACCTATGGGCTCCTGTAGAAGAAAATGATGGCTTGGACTGAGATAGCTGTGGGGTCAGATGAAGTCAGATTTAAGATATACTATTATTATAAAAGTTAGAGCTAATTGGACTTGAGAGATGGATGGTTCATTCATATTAGCATTATGTACCATAGTAAAATACTGCAGTCAACATGCCCCTCAGAAGGGAAATGGATACATGAACAGTGGTGTATTTGTACAATGGAATCTGAACAGTAGTTCAAATGAATGGCATAGCTTACTGGCATCATTGTAGAGAAATCTTAACAGTGTTCAATGAAAAAGCAAATAGCAAAAGTATCTGTAAAGTGTACCCTTTATGCAAATTTTAGAAACACAAAACATACCTAAGTTGTGAGAGTATGAAAACCTAGACAAGCAGAAGAGGACAGAAGTTAACTTAAGGTGGAAAAGATGGAGGAAAGAGGCAAGGGTGGGGCCTTTGATTCTATTATTAATGCTTCTTTTCTTTTTCTCTTTTTTGAAAGGCTAGGTCTTGCTATGTTGCCCAGGCTGGAGTGCAGTGGTGTGATCATAGCACATTACAGCCTCCAACTCCTGGCCTCAAGTGATCTTCCCACTTCAGCCTCCCACATAGCTGGGACTATGGGTTGTGCACCACCACCCAGCTATCACTAATGCTGTTAAATTAAGTTTAGCCTAAAGCCGCCTCCTTACATATTTTAAGTTCAGCCTAAAGGCTTCTCCATACATAATGAACTGTAACCCAACTGGATGTATAAACGGACTAACCCACTCTTGTACCAACCACCAAGTTTTGGCCAATCAAGGGTGACCAACTGTTCAAGCTGTACTCAAATAAGGCAAACCCTGAGCTGTAACCAATCCAGCTGTTTGTGTAATTCACTTCTGTTTTCTGTACCTCACTTTTCTTTTTCTGTTCATAAATCTTTTTCCACCATGAAGCTGCTCTAGAGCCTCTCTGAACCTACTCTGGTTCAGGGGATCCCCGATTTGCAATTCTTTGCTCCGTTAAACTGCTAAATTTAATTTGTCTAAGGTCAGTGCTTTAATAGTGGTTTCTTGAAAAATAAAAACCATGAGAAGCAAATATGGCAAATTGTTAAATGTGGCAAATGCCAGTGATTAGTACATGGGTGTCTTTTACACGTTTACTTCCTGTGCTTTTTTTTTCTTTTCTTTTTTTTTTGCAACTGAAACATTTAATAATTTAAAAATGTTTAAGTTTTGGAGAGTTTGTTCTGCCAATCAATAGCAATATATTTGTTGTATTAAATATGCAGTTCCTATAAATAGGAATGCAAGTTTGTCTTGCAATTTTAGGTGCCTCATAAAGGTTTTAAGTCATTGTATTAATCACACACTGGTAAATATTTTCATTTTAAATGAAAGACACAAAATGAATAAGCATGGAAAATCAGTGTTCAGGGAAAGATGATGGCACAGGCCACAGCAAAAGGTAAAAGGAAATGACATTTTATAAGCATATACTTATACAGACAGTATTTGATATGAGGGTTGTTAATACAACGGGTACTCAGTAAATACTTATTATATTTATAAGTATTATTTGTATGAGTTAATTTAATTATTGTTTAAGTTCCAGGGTAAATGTGCAGGATGTAATGTGCAGGTTTGTTACATAGGAAAATCTGTGCCATGGGTGGTTTGCTGCACCTAGCAACCCATCACCTAAGCATTAAGCCCAGCATGCATTAGCTATTTTTCCAACTAAAGTGGTTGTAGGTGGAATTTTATTTTTACATTTTTTCTTTTTTGAGACAGGGTCTCACTTTCACTTAGGTTGGAGTGCAGTGGCATGATCATGGCTCACTGCAGCCTCAACTTCCTGGGCTCAGGCAGTCCACCTACATCAGCCTCCCAAGTAGCTGGGACCACAGATGTAGGCCACCACCTCTGGCTAATTTTTCTATTTTTTGTAGAGTTGGGGGTTTCGTCATGTTGCTCAGACTGGTCTCGAACTCCTGGGCTCAAACAATTTGCCTGCCCTGGCCCCTCAAAGTGCTGGGATTTCAAGCATGAGCCACCGTCCCCAGCCCTGGAATTTTAAATCTTCAAAATATTCTAAAATATCAATCTCCTGTTAAAAGAGCTTTGAATTCCCTGGGCTACTACAAACTTTAAGAATTCTGTGTTTCCCTATACCTTTTATTCCCCTTGCACAAAGAATTCCGTTTCCTATCATTAAGTTTGAAACTTGACCGTGAGGTTCAGAGCACTTGTATAATGAGGTAAGCTAAAGTCAAACTTTAACTCAGAATGATTGGTTTTCAGACAAAGAATGCAACCGCTAATAGCATGTATCATTTTTAGATGAGATTTCAAAACAATGCTTATGTTTCATGTGCTGCTCTCAGTCCCACACGCCCATCTCTCAGGCAGTATAACACGAACCCAAACACCCCTGTAAACCAGAGACCTTCAATAGACCGGATACCCCTGGAGACAAAGGGCTGGAGCAATTTCACTGTGTTTGTGGATATAGACAGGTTGCAGTCTGTCAGGTCACAAATCTCTGTTTTAAATAACCCCTAATTACAGATTTACCTCTCCAGTGCCTGCTTTCAGGATGCATAAAGGCAATATAGCTAAAAGGCCTAAAGTTAGACTTCAATTGATGAAAGCCGCGCTGTTGGAGGGCCCAGCCCATTATCACCCTGGCTGTTTGGTTCACAAATGCTGGCTCTCCAAGCCATATTGATATGTTTGTTTTTCATTGTACATCAACATTGTTTTAAGTAGATCAGTTTGCTGACATCTGACACCTGATTAGAAAAAGGAATATGGAAAAATGAATGCAAATCTGACCATTTTTGGCAAGAAGAAATATTTGTTTTTCTGTGGATGAACATTGTCTATTGTGAAATATATTAACTGCTAGTGTTAAAACATCATTGAACACTTTGCACAAGAGAAAGTCAAGCTTTGATTACTGAATCAGTCAGTTCCAACACTATGGAAGCTGAATTACAGCCAAAACCTAATTCGGCTTACTTCTTACACAATTTCCCTGTCACTTGTTCACCTTTCCATAATTTCTTTTTTCCATTTGGCAAAGTTTTTGTCTGTTTTTATGCAATAATTTTTCATTTGTTTTTAGTTTGATCATTTTTCTCTCTGGAAACACCCAAAAAAAGGTGTTAAAAGTCTCTGTTCATTGCGTAGGCAACTTATTCTAAATTGTCCTAGTTGTGAATTATATAAATCATTTATTTCTTCTTCAGATCTGTTCCTTTTAAGCAACTCTTTGGAAAGAGAATTGCTGCAGAGAGAACTTCATTAACTAAAAGGAGACTTAGGGCTCATTTGTAGGCTGTTTAATTTCTGAAGTAAACCAATGCAAGATATTGGTAGGGGGTCCCAGGGAAGAGACTAATCTGTACATTGTCCTATCAACCTAGAATTCAAAACTAGTCCCCCAGCAGGCCTCAAAAGTTAAACGTAGGGCCAGGCCAAGTGGCTCATGCCTGTAATCCCAACACTTCGGTAGGCTAGGTGGGTGGATCACCTGAGGTCAAGAGTTCGAGACCAGCCTGGCCAACATGGTGAAACCCCATCTCTACTAAAAATACGAAAAATTAGCTGGGCGTGGTGGCACGCACCTGTAATCCCAGCTACTCAGGAGGCTGAGGCAGGAGAACCACTTGAATCCAGGAGGTAGAGGTTGCAGTGAGCTGAGATAGCACCACTACACTCCAACTTCAACCTTGGAGACAGAGTGAGACCCTGTCTAAAGAAAAAAAAAAAATTAATAAAATATTGATCCTTTGAACATGGATAAAACTTAAAAATATTACACTGGGTGAAATAAGCCAAGCACAAAAGGATAAATATTACATTATTTCACTCAGATGAGGTAATTGGAATAGGCAAATTCATAGAAACAGGCCAGGCAGGGTGACTCACACCTTTAATCCTGGCACTTTGGGAGGCTGAAGTGGGTGGATTACTTGAAGTCAGGTGCCGCAAAGAAGAACTGGCACTGAGACAAAGGATTTCTCAGCAAGGCAAATTTACTTTGGCAAAAGGGTGCTGCCTGCATCAGTCATCATCACAAGAGCGCACAGAACAAAGAAGAGTAGGGGTTTTTATTCCTAATGCAGATTCTAGCTCTGTGTCTTTCCCCCATTGGCTGGGGTTGGACTGCACAGTCTAAACTAGTTCTGATTGGTTAAATATTCAAACTTTCTTAGATAAGGGAGGCGCGTGATAGAAGAGAGAGAGAGGAGGAAGGGGTCACCTCCGGGGGACTAAAAAGCTAACCTATTCCCACATAAGGAAAGGAATGTGGACTGGGGCTTATCATATCTAGGCATATTTAGACAGGTCAATGCCCAGCAAAAGCAGGGGCGGTGGGGGGGGCGTGGTACTTGGAATTTAGAGAATAAAGAATGGGGGAATTTGGCAAACAGTTTGAAGAGGAACATAGCTGTATCTAACATCAGGAGTTTGAGACCAGCCTGGCCAACATGGTGAAACTCTGTCTCTACTAAAAATACAAAAAAATTAGCTGGGCATGGTGGTGCACACCTATAGTTCCAGCTACTCCAGAGGCTAAGCCATGAGAACTGCTTGGACCCAGGAGGTGGAGGTTGTAGTGAGCCGAGATCACACCACTGTACTCCAGCCCAGGTGACAGAGCAAGACTGTCTCAATTAAAAAAAAAAAAAAAAATCGTAGAAACAGAAAGTGGAATACCTGTTACCTGGGACCGGGTGGAAAGTGAATGGGAAATTATTGCTTAATGGATACAAAGTTTCTGCTTGAGATGATGAAAAAGTTCTGCAAATAGATGGTGGTATGGTTGCACAACTCTGTGAATGTACTTAATGTCACTGAATTGTACACTTTAATTTAATTTAATTTTTTTTTTTTCTCAAGACAGAGTCTTGCTCTCTCACCCAGGCTGGAGTGCAGTGGCACAATCTCAGCTCACTACAACCTCCATCTCCCAGGTTCAAGCAATTCTCCTGCTTTAGCCTCTCAAGTAGCTGGGATTACAGGTGTGTACCACCACACCTGACTAATTTTTGTATTTTTAGTAGAGACAGGGTTTCACCATGTTGGTCAGGCTGGTCTCGAACTCCTGACCTGATCCACCCACCTCGGCCTCCCAAAGTGCTGGGATTATAGGCATGAGCCAGCATGCCTGGCCTGAATTGTACACTTTAGAATGGTTAACATCTACTATGTGCCCATAAAAATTAAAAAATTAAAAAGTAAAAAGTGTTTAATAAGAATGGTTAAAATGGTAAGTTATATGTTCTGTGAGGTATTTTTTGTTTTTGTTTTTTGTTTTTTGAGACAGAGTCTCACTCTGTTGCCCAGGCTGGAGTGCAGTGGTGGGATCTCGGCTCACTGCAACCTCTGCCTCCTGGGTTCAAGCAATTCTCCTACCTTAACCTCCCGAGTAGCTGGGATTACAGGCTCGCACCACCACACCCTGCTAATTTTTGCTTTTTCAGTAGAGATGAGGTTTCACCATGTTG